>NC_132881.1:34672472-34972472 GCF_030463535.1 Salminus brasiliensis | reverse complement strand
ATGTCAGTACACTGGAAGGGTTTAGAGCGATGGGATTATTTCTATGACTGAAAGACATAGGACATAGGACATTTTCACTGATTCTCCAAGAGTTGGATTTTAAACAGGACCTCTGACTTCAGCAGTGTGAATACTGAAGTAAGCTGTTTGTCACACATCAGCAGACAGTAGGCTTGCATTCTCATGTTTTAGACAATCTCTTGTAATCCAGTTTCCGTGTATAGCTGAGTGTACCTGGGCACAAATTGTGGTATGGATCGCCTGAAGCTGGTTCTGCAATATTTCCAATCAAATTCGGAGTCAATCTCCAATGGAATCTGTGTCATCTTAGCACTTGTAAGTGTGAAGCTCTACACGAGTTTTGATTTCAACTGCCCGTGTATACCTCAGTATAACAAACTGTACGCTCTGGGGGTGATGTTTGTGCCCCCTGTTATACTCTTCCTTTTGGGAGTGATGATTAATCGACATACTGGAGTGATGATGGAGGAATGGGCCAGACCAGCAGGCAAAAGGACAAAAAACCCAGCTGTTATAAAGTAAGCATGTTGTCTGTAATGCCGGCATAACTTCATATCATATTATTCAATTTGCATATCAGGTTGCACTATTTCTCTTTCGTTTATTTAAAAATACGACCCTTCTGCAGATATCTGTTTTCAGCTATGATGCAGCGGGCCCTGTTAGCTCCCATGGTGTGGATCCTAGTGACCCTGCTGGATGGAAAGTGTTTCATTTGTGCATTCAGTATGAGTGTGGACCCCAAACATTTTACTGGCTTACCCAACAACACTGGGCTGGATCTGGTCAAGATCCTGGCCAAGGTGCCCTGCAAGGAAGACGTCATCTTTAAAAACAGCAGCTTTCGTAAAGCGGTCTCACGCTATGTGCGCTGTTACTCCCAGGTAAGTTCTTCCATATGATTGATGAAATGTGTTGGTGCCTATAGAGATTCTATAGACCAGGGTGATGCATTTAAGTCTGATTCATTTTTTAAACTCGACAGCAGAGCATGAACTATATGAGTTATAAACCATTACTAAATGGTAATTAGACATCTTGGGATCTTGGACATTCTTAAGGGGTTTAAATATTATAGCCAGCAAGATTATAGCCAGACACTGATTATTGATTGAAGACACTAAAGAGACACTACACTCTTAAAAATGTATGTGCGTCAAATGGTTCTTTGAGCGATGACATAGAAGTATAAGAACCATAAAGAACCAAATATTCCAAATATCTATTTCCATGCTTATAATAAGAAGTGGTTGATAAAGAAAGCTCTTTATACCTACAATGTTCTCCACACTCACACATCTCTACTACAAACATGAACCACAAACTTGACCAGATTTATGTTAAGACTGTATTACCAATGTCTGTAATTAATTAATCTTTGCATTCTGAACTCTTTTAGGCAATAGGCTGGTCCATCCTCCTCTTCCTCATTCTTTTCGGTGCGGTGGCTCGAGTCATTAAGCCATGCTTCAATCACGCCACTTTCCTCCAGACACGCTACTGGAGCAATTACCTGGACATGGAGCAGAAGCTCTTTGATGAGACTTGTGTTCTTCATGCCAGAGAGTTTGCCAGGAAATGTGTGGTGCAGTTCTTCGAGGGCATGCATGATGACATGATTCTCAGGCTGCCCCTTCCACACACCCTCCGAACCAGAAAAAGCCATAGTGAATATGAGGAAGAGGAGCGTCTCCATGGTATTACCAGAAAGGAGCAGATGGACCACTTGCTTCAAACCTGGTACCAATGCAGACCTGAGCTTGATGTGACCAAGTTAGCCTTTAGGCCCAGTCTGTGCATTACCTGGGAGGACCATAAGGGTCACATACTTTACTCAGATGTGTGAAGTCACAATTAAAGGGAAACAATAGCAAATCTGTTTGAATGTTTAAAAAGTTGTAAAACCTGGAAAAAAAGTAATGTGGACAGTCTGATAAAGTTTGCTAAAGTCTGTAAATTCAGTCTTAGTGTGACCCATTGGACATTTCTGTATTATGTGAGTTTTTACAGATCCTTGTCATACAATACAATTTGTGGAGTGACAGATTTATGTCTATAGATATGTATACAGATATATATTTATATATTTTCCTGTTGTCTTCAAAAAGTAAAATAAACCTTCACTGGAAATAAAGAGTCTATATACTGTATCATGTTTTCTCATTATCACAACTTAAGAACAACACATTTTGTTCGATAGCCAGAACTGAGAAGAACTGAGGTTTTGCAATCTTGCATCTTTTTAAAAAAGAGCTTTATGGTGAAGAAATCCATGCAGGGTGCTGAAAGCAATTTTATCCTTATCAGCACTGCAACCACCTAGCAACACCTTAGCAACCAACATGTATACCATAGCAACACCTTAGCTACCACCTAGCAACACTTTAGCGACCACCTAGCAACACCATAGCAAACCACACCTATACCATAGCAACCCCATAGGAAATGCAATAGCAACTGCCTAGCAACACCTTAACAACAAACACATATACTATAGCAACACCTTAGCAACACTTTAGCTACAAACACCTATATCACAGCAACACTGCTGAGCTACAATCACACTTTCAGGTTCTGCAGGAGTTTCTAATAATGAACCCCTTTTGGTGCTACATATAATATAATATATATAAATATGCATATAATATATACATATAATATAAAACCATCCAAATATTTTTTTACCAATGTGAAGAACCCTTTCACTAAGCAAAGACACATTTAAGCACCTGAAGGGTTCGATAGAGAAGCATTGCTTTACTAAAGAATCATTGAAGAACCTTTTAAGAGTGCAGTAGTTTGCAGTTTTGTAATAGAGCATTCTGTATGTACACAACACAAAACTGAGATAAGCTGGATTGCTTTAGACAATCGAGTTAGAAGCTTTGCATGCTGAGATTTGACTGCACCAGGATTTCATTTGTTTAATTTTGCATGACTCTCAATCCAGAGCCATTACTCAGCAGTATGGACAGGGCTACGATGCAAATGCTATTGGAGATTCAAAACACAGTGGAAAAACATTAATATCTAAGGTAGTTAATACTCTAAGTACTCTTGTGTGACGTTACAATTAAATGTAATGTTTATTTTACACCAGTCTACATCCATCTTTGTGCTGTTTGTGTCATAATGGTATACCTGTAGCACTGCACTGAGTGTTACCCTCCAGATATACAACCACACAGGGTCCTGCAATGTTGTGCAATGCACCTGTGTTCACTGACATCAAAGCGAACTCCTGAGGCCTGTCAGCGCTTCAAACAGCAGTTCAACAAAGGCCCAACATTTGGATAAAGCCACACCGGTCCAGCAAAGGAAAGGTGGAGCCAATCTGTGGTCTTCACCATCTGTAAGCCATCCTGCATAGCTTAGTCATGGTCAAGGGCAGTTCTGCATCCTCACCCTCATGAGCACAGGGGAGGAAGCATCTTGCGGGAAGATCATATCTAAGACAAATAAAGGCATCTGAGCTGCTTGCTGATACTCTGTGACCTTCCCCTTCCAATCAGGGGCTTTTTGAAAATGGATAAATTTCGGATGATGTTCCAGTTCCTGCAGGCCAACCAGGAGTCGTTTATGAACGGTATCTGTGGTATCATGGCCCTGGCCAGTGCTCAGCTCTACTCCTCTTTCGAGTTCACCTGTCCGTGTCTGCCGGAGTACAACTTTGTCTACGGACTCGGGATCCTGCTCGTTCCAGCAGTGTGGTTCTTTATGCTGGGCTTTGTGCTCAACAACAACATTTCGATGGTGACTGAGGAGTGGAGGAGACCCGCGGGAGCGCGCAGGAAGGATGCGCGCGTGCTGCGTTACATGCTGTGCTCAATGACGCAGCGCGCGCTCATCGCGCCCTCCGTGTGGATCGCTGTGAGTCTGATGCACGGGGAGAGTCTGCTGTGCGCGTGCAGCGCCGCCGCCGACCTGCGCCGCTTCTTTAACCGGAGCCGCGCCGCGCTGCCCGAGCGAGAGCTCGCGAGAGTACTGGCGCGAATTCCCTGCGAGAACGTGTTTGACGGCCACGAGCTCATCTCCCGCGAGGCGGCAAGCAGATACATCCGGTGCATGTCCCAGGTAATGAGAGAGAGAGAGAGAGAGAGACCTATGTAGAGCGTATGTAGAGAGGACCTGAAAGAGAGAGAGAGAGAGAGAGAGAGAGAGAGAGACCTATGTAGAGCGTATGTAGAGAGGACCTGAAAGAGAGAGAGAGAGAGAGAGAGAGAGAGAGAGAGAGAGAGACCTATGTAGAGCGTATGTAGAGAGGACCTGAAAGAGAGAGAGAGAGAGAGAGAGAGAGAGAGAGACCTATGTAGAGCGTATGTAGAGAGGACCTGAAAGAGAGAGAGAGAGAGAGAGAGAGTGAGAGAGAGACCTATGTAGAGCGTATGTAGAGAGGACCTGAAAGAGAGAGAGCAACAGTGGAAGAGCAAGAGAGAGGGCGAAAGAGTGTGTGGAGGGAGAAAGTCAGAGGGTGGGAAAGATACAGGGCAACAGCGAGGATGAGAAAAAGAGAGAGACTTGGGGAGAGAGAGGAGACGAGCGAAAGAGAGAGAGGCAGAGAAAGACGGTGATGGGGGCAAGATAGATAAAGCGAGAGGGTCAGAACAAACGAGAGAGAGAGGGAGAGAGAGAGAGAGAGAGAGACAGAAACGTCAAACAAATAGAGCGACAAAGGGCGAGAGAGAAGGAGAGGACGAGAGAAAGTGAAGGAGAGAGTGAGAGATATGGAGACAGGCCTAGAGAGAGGGAGCTAGGGAAAGACCCCATTAGCATCCTTCAACATCCTCCCATGTTCTGTAGCATGTATAAGTTGATGAGCAGGTCGAATCCAACCTTGATTGTGGATCAAGGTGACAATGATTAGAGGTACTGTCTTATTCAAAAAATGACACCCCTGGTCAATTTAGACATGTTTGTATTAGTGAAAAAACGACCCACATACACATCCTCTACAGTAAACACACTTCCATGTTAAGTTACTGTTTTATCTGCCCCTGCTATTCTCCAGTCTTAACAGCAGAGGTCATCCTCATCAGAGTACGCACTTGTTGCCATAGTATCACCAAAGCACTCAACAGCTTTGCATTTCCACTCATCAGCCACTCCTCAAATATCCATTCAGACTCTCTGGTTTTGCCAGTTCTGCCAGTCCTCTCTCTTATTTACCTGTGGTTTGGGGCTTTTGCCCAGCTGTCTGGTATTTATGTGTGTAAAGTGGTTTGGTTTGCTTTAGTTTTTTTTTTTTAATAATAAATTGTTCCTTTTTCATTTTGGGTACAGTTGATCTAGACCTGCCTTTTTTGTAACCGAACCCTTGCCTTTTTTTTTGGACATTGAGTTTTAAGAATGTTCTTCGGAGAAGCCTGCCAAGTGAAACCCAGCCTGTACATCATCCCCAACTGTTCACAAAGACTAGTGTTTCATAGAAGGAGTGACCCAAGTGACCTCTGCATTTCGATTTAAATAGTGGTTGGAAATTGTCGAAAGCGCTCATTCAGTGAGCATGATGGTCGTGCATTAGTGTGATATTCCTCAGGTCACTGAGAATGTCAGTGCAGGACATGATTAAACTCTCAGCAGGAACAGCCCATCCACAACTGCACAGATCTTGTAGTTATATTTTAGAAGCGCTGCAGGTCATAAACCCCTCATTACAAAGATGAATGCACTTAGAGAGAGTTCTGAGTTATACAATGTTATTTTGACCTGCTCTACATCATCCTATGATGAAACATTAATATCCTGGTGGGAGTGATCCTCAGCATGGCAAGAAGGACATCTGCATTTTTTGATGCATAAGTAAAATGATGTAAATCATTTGTAACAGGCTAAGCACAATATAATGGCACACAATTCATAGATTTCATATCTCATATTTCATATCATGGATTCTTCTAAAAGCAAAGATTTTAAAGTTGAATGGAATAAGTAAATGTAGCGAGGAGGAACATTTCTGAAGCCCCCCCACACACACACACATCACGTGTTGACGACAAGTCTGTACAACCCTTCTCCACCCGATCATCTCTCTTTTAACCATATCATCTATGATTCCTGGCTCCACATATCAGAGGGAGGGCTGGAACAGAGCAAATGCCACCCAAACTCTCCCCCTCTCTTACTGTCTACTCCCAAATCATCATAAGCTAAAAACAACGGTCTGAACTAGCAAATTAATATTTATCCGGCTTTTGTTGGAGTAACTGTCTCCCTTTCTATTACATTTTGTAGCATTGCTGTGAGAATTTGATTCCATTCAGCAACAGGAGCGTTAGTGAGGTCAGAATGTTGGATGATCACCACCGCACCTCACCCCCAACTCATCCCAAAAGTATTGGATGAAGCACCATCATCCAGAGAACCAGAGAACACAGTTCCACGGCTCAATGCTGGGGGGCTTCATACTTCTCTAACCCACACCTGGCATTAGGCATGGTGCCAACAGGTTCATGTTTAAAGGTAAAGGTGCACGTATTCGTCACTGTACAGTGTGGACTGTACAGCGAAATGTGTCCTCCGCATTTAACCCATCTGGTAGTGAACACACACACACACACACACACACACACACACACACACACACACACACACACACACACACACACACATGTGTTAGGGGCAGTGAGTACACACACACACCCAGAGCGGTGGGCAGCCAACTCCAGCGCCCGGGGAGCAGAGAGGGTAAAGGGCCTTGCTCAAGGGCCCAACATTGGCAGCTTGCCGAGCCCGGGAATCGAACCCACAACCCTGTTATCAATATCCCGGCGCTCTAACCGCTGAGCCACCACTGCCCCCATTTATTTACTCCAGAAAGTCTTATTTTATTGGCAATACTTCTCTACAGGGACTAGATATGCTGTGTGTGTGTGTGTGTGTGTGTGTGTGTGTGTGTGTGTATTTTCACATCCATGTCATCTTTTGCATCCATGTCATCTTTTGGCATGGGTGCAAAAGAAGCTGAACGCAGTCATTAGAAGGAGTGTCCACAAACTTTTGGACGTAAACGGTGTGTCAGATAAGACAAACTGTAAGAATGCATTTTATTTAATAATATTTGTGATACATAAATGTGAGATAACAGTTTTAGCTTGAGCTTTAACACTGTCAGACTCTTTCCTCTTGCAATCAGCCTCCTCACAGAATTGCACCATCTGGCCAACACATCTCACTGTGGTGTGATGTTTCAGATTTTGTTTCACTTGTTTTAATTCCTCCAAAGCACTGGTTAAGCCAAGTCTTACTAGGTCTCTGGCAGTAAATATCTGTGAGCAAAATTGGGATTTATCATGACAAGCGATTTCACATCGGCGACATCCAAAGTAAATGTATTGCTGCAATGTACTGTAGCAAGTATGTAATAATCTGCCATGATTAAACTCACTGTATTTTGCAGAATGTGGTAGCAGAGTTAGCATGTGTGCTAATCACTAAATTAACCTCTCAACTGAGCAGAGCTTAGCATGTAAATTAACATCAACCACACTGCTGCCAACCAGTGGGGTATATAATGGAGTATAGTAATAAAATGGATCATATATAATAATAATGATATATATAACAATAATGCCAACCATGGTAGTTAAACAGTCTCAAATAATTATTTTATTTTCCATACAGGTGGAAATACAGGACTCTATGTGGATGTCAATGTGTAGTTAAATAATCAGACTACATTTTCTAAAGGCTGCAATGACCTTCTCAAGTAATGTAGCTTAATATCAAGCCTGTTTGAATGTTCCATTGTATGTTGCGAATGAATGTGTACATGTTCGTTATTCAGATGTGTGTTTTTTTACTTTGCATTCAGCAAAGAACAATGCCTTCAGCAGCGAATAACTATTTGAAGGTTGACAAAGCTCTGCAGTTTAGTGTAAACAGAGACATTATTTGGCTTTGTTTATGTGCAAACACCCAAAACAGGAAAAGTCAAGATGCAAAAATGATGCTGAATTCTTCTACTCCTTTGATGTATTATCTATTAGGGCCACTTATAATGTTTGCACATGTTTCAGGTAACCACCTGTGTACAGTTTTAATCCAATACGTAGTAGAGCACCGTTTGCTGTTATGACCTGCTGCAAACGTGATGCATAGCTAGCATCAGCAGCTTCTGATGCTCAGCTGAGTTCCTAATGAATCTTTGCCCAATCTTTATGAGCAGTGGCCTCCAGTTGACTAATCTTTTTGAGTTTATATACTGCAACCACCGTCTTCAAATTCCACTAAAGATATTCTATGGGGCTTAAATTCTATGAGGTTTAAATTATGACAGACTTCCAGGACGGTTTTTACCATTACCATACCATTTTGAGGTATGTTTGGGATCCTTGTCTAGTTGGAAGGTCCACTGATGATCAAGCTTTAGCTTTCTCACAGAAGACATGACATTTTTTCTTTGGATTTCTCGATGTTTGATTTGTGATACAATATGCATCACGATACAGGGGTTAAGATTAAATATATTTTTCAATATACTGTGGGACTTTAAGCAAGGTAATAAATTAGGAAAACTGTCATAGTATAAAAAACACTGAGTACATGAAAAGTTGACTTTTTATACAATCAGAACAGTGGGATCTAAAGACTGCTTTCTGGCGGTTGAGGATTAACCCCTAACTTAAAGCTGCAAGGCTTACACAATAAGGTTCTAAAAACCTGGTGGGGCTATTGTTTGGTAATGGAAGTTTGCAATTGCACTTTTGACCCGCCGGCAGACCATAGGCTATTTAAGGTGTTAAACAAAACACAAAATGCCACAAATCTTTGCATGTAAACTATTAATAAAAAATCATGTTATCAACATGACTTGATCTATCGTTATTTTAGTACACGTCTAGTAGTTAATTAAAAAAGCAGTCTGAGCTCAAACACTCATACTTTCATAGACCCTGAGTCAGTCTTCAATTATGTTGCCCCTACATAACTACACTGAACTACACTGTAAAAAAAAAGCTGTAAAAAAAACAGCCAGGTCAACTAAAAATCTAACAACTGCAACCTTTTGATTTCTGTAAATGGATGGCTGTAGATGTTGAGGCATTGCTGTTACATTCAGCCACAAGAACATTAATGAGATCAGCTACTGATATTGGGTGATTAGATGTGGAACACGAATGAGACACAGCCCAGTTTTGGTGCACAGTACATTCCTCTAGCTGACGCTTGGCATTGGGCGTGTTGACTTTAGGCTCATGTGCTACTGTTCCAGAGCGCCCCAGTGACGTGAAATGTTTTATGGAGATTACACAAGCTGTGTGTGTGCGTGTCTAATTGAAAGGCTGAATGTCAGCAATGGGTGTAAGTACCTGAGTTAGAAGGGGTATCTGCTTACATTTGGACAAACTAAATAAAGTATGTGGAGATAAAACTGAATTTGGGCATTTCTAGGAAACAACATCAAATTGTTTTTTAGAAACGATGCATTATGAAACAATTAAGAATGATGTCATCAGAAATGTTTTATTGTGTTCTTGGTATGGTGTCTTGCTATTTCACTGGGTGTGTCATGTTGTGCCTGAGATTCCTGAGATTCCTGAATCTCCTGGGCCACCATCCCCCTAGGGCTGACAGGTGTATTTATGGCCCCAAGTTTTTCCTGATTGGGTATAAATCTTTCCTGCTGTGCAACCTCTAGGAACTAATAAAATTTGAGACCTTGCTTTTGTTCATTCTTTGTTTTCCCTCCCACGCTCTCTCCTTAGCTCCAGTCGTATTTTCTTGCGGCCTCAGTCATTGATGTTAAAAAAAAGAATACTCTCCATTAAACAACTCAATTCTTAAATGATCATGTATTCAGGTATATCAGTGGTCATATTAATTCAGATGTGCTGTTTGTTTGTTTCTTTTGTTTCCATCAGGCCTATGGATGGACATTTTTGCTGATTATCACTTTGGTGGCCTTCATGGTGAGAGGGATCAGACCATGCTTCACACAAGCAGCTTTCCTGAAAAGCAAGTATTGGTCCCATTACATTGATACCGAGCGAAGGCTCTTTGACGAGACATGCAGAGAGCACGCCAAGAGTTTTGCCAAGATCTGTATTCAACAATATTTCGAAGGCGTCAGCGGGGACATGGTGATGTTTCACAAGCAGTACCCACAAACTGAACCAAAGAAGAAACACAACGAGGAAGAAAACCACACAAGTGAAGAAGAGAAGCTCCTAGGCATCCACGAAAAGGAGGACATGAACAAAGTTCTGTGGAACTGGCATACTTGTAAACCCCCACTAAGCCTTCACAAAAGAGAGAAAAATGAAAGCACGAGTGAACACTCAAGTATTCATGCCCACATCAGTGACTGTCAAAGTGAGAAAAACGTAAAGAACGGACCTGTTACATGCTTTTCCAAAGTCTAAGACTAAGAATAATTGCCAAGCACCTACATTTTTTGGATTTTTTTGAAAAGTGCAGTTGGTGTAATGTTATTTACATTACTTGTAAGGTTAGGGTCACTACAGACACTTGTATGTTTCTCTGTATGTACATGGGTTTGTCTGTAGAAACCCCCCAAGGAGTTTCTGCCCATCCACTGAGATTTAGAGTAAGTGCTATTGGCCTAGCAGGCATGTTGTGTCATAAGTTCTCTCGCCACATGGTTTAGATGCTTTTTTTCACTGGGGGAGGAAACCAAACCTCAGTTCCTACTGATGATTCACTGCCTGTGCCCAGACTGACTTATATGGGCGCTTTCTCTTTCTCTTACACACTTTCGCATTGTGCTGTAGAGATGGTAACGAAACAAACTTTTGAACACAAGACCTTTTTTGCTTAGTGCATGGCTCTTTATTCTGACTGAAAGCTTGTGGATTTAAAGCGCAAAGAGTTTGTGCCCTACAGCCAAGGTGCGTAAGTCTGCATGACAGTTTTTTTCCGCTCACATGTCTTTGTTTTCTCTGTAGTTTTAACTTTGAGATTCATGTATTCACAACCATTATTAAGATGTTTTACTTTAGACCATAGACTCTCCGGTTTGCGACTTTTCTTTTCTGTGCCATCTGTTTGTAGTTATTCTGCACAGTCGCTCACTCAGAATTTCAGTCTCACTGAAACCCGAGCTGCTCTTAGGAGACCCACATTTTGTGGCTACTGCACACTGAAATAGCGAGTGAATAGTGAGCATAGAGAAGTGTATGCATTAAAGTCTTTAAAGCATTCTTCTACCTCTGTGAAGTCACACTGCTAGGCAATGTTCTGGATGTCTGTAGCTTGTTGTATCTGTACTGATTTTTTGGACCATTTTCTTCAGGTCACACCACCAGGTTCTCTTACGCTGTCCATGCCTGCCTTGGGGAGTACGTGTTAGAGCTTGTCTCTGGGTGCTTTGAGAAACTGTTCACATGGACATTCATCACCATTGTCCTTCGTGCAGTGCATTACTGGTTCCTGCTGAGTCTTGCTCACCTATAGGTGTTTGAGACTTTTTTCATCTGATTTTGAGAATTCTTCAAATGTACTGCAGTCATCATCAGGACGCAAATACCACAAGGCAGGACTGAAAAGGAAGTGGGATTAAATGGCTGCACTTATTACAGAAAATTTCAAATTTGCTTCTCTCTTCTTCAAGAGCAAGGATGTAATGATCTTCAATGGACTCATAGCCCTGGGGACAGTGGCTAGTCAGACGGCATACAACATTTTTGCCTTCGAATGCCCGTGTTCTGCAGAGAGAAACTACCGCTATGGGCTGGCTGCCATTGGTGTACCTGCCCTAGCTTTCTTTATCATTGGGGTCATGCTCAATCGAAATACGTGGGACCTTGTGTCAGAGTGCCGCCTCAGAAAGTGCCGAAAGTTCTCCGCTGCTGCTGTCTTCGCTCTGCTGGGGTCAGTATTGGGGCGAGCAGTAGTGGCCCCCGTTACCTGGTCTGTCATCTCGCTCCTCAGAGGGGAGGCTTATGTATGTGCACTGAGCGAGTTTGTGGACCCTCAGTCTTTGGAGAACTTTCCTTCCACTCACGAGAGCCTGAACGTCATGGCCCGCTTTCCATGTAAAGATGTGCCTGCAGAGATACTGCACTTCTGGGGAGAAATTCATCGTCGGCTCAAGTATGAATCTCAGGTACTTAAGTCTTGACTTTCAAAATCAACACTTCTTATTTTAGTGCCGAAATGTGTGCAGGATTAAAAATTTTTAAAGGTAAAATAAATGGATTTTTAAAGATAAAATTGGATAGATTTGTGCATGGATTCAGGGCTTTTATGGGGCACAAACACATGCTTTTCCTGAAGTAGTCAAACACAAAATGTTTGCAAAAAAAAAAAAAATGTTTATTTTTAAAAACTACAATGAAATGTACATGATATAGATTTTTTTAAAGAGGCAAAACAGCTTAGAATTGTCCTTCAATACAAAAATTAACCAATCAGCCATTGGCAATACTTTTTATTCTGAAAAGGAGGAAGACATTTTGCTAGTTACTGCAAGTATGCAATATTTTTCCCCCCTTAAATACTCCCTTTTTTGCATGGCTTCAGTCTCTCATCACTTCTGTCTCCTTATATAGCTTTCTGGCTCACTTCTTCTCCCCATTTCCAATTCCTCTTCCTCATCTGTACCAACTTCATAAAAACTGGTGTTCCACTACACGGTTTCTTCTTTCAGAAAAACGTGACATTTGATATTTACTATAATTAGTTGGGTTATCGCAATACTTCCACTTTTGCACACAAACATCTTCACTCTTTAAATGCATTTTTAAACTGTAGAGAAATAACAGCTGAATTGAAAAATAGCGAGGCTACTTGTGTTCCAGTGTCTATGTTTTAACACTCAGGGGCTTGTGACAACTTGATAAAAGGCAAGGCATGACTATGTAGCTTTTATAAGGGTCCACCTTCTTCTGAGGTGTGTTTTCCCCCAATCTCACCCCAGGACACAAAAGACAAAAAGAACTCACTGAAGCACATCACATAACACTTCACTGTTAGCTAACCAGCTACGAAAGAGCACTGCTTCTTGCGAGAGTATTGTTTTTGACAATTAAAAGTGCATTAGTTCAAATTCAAGAAACACAACCTCTGTTAGGGTTAAGTAGGTGAACAACACTGGAACCATTTTTATGACTCATGGGATCCACCTTTCATTCCTGCCTATGAACACAACCTAGATGGACCAATTTTGCACTGAATGCAGCCCAGTTGAGGCACTAACAGGTCAGTTGTGGCAAAGGCAAGTGTATTATGACAAAAAACTAGCCCAGCTTTTGCAACCAGGTTTGAGGTCTATCATGGCCTTTAAGCTGACATGCAGCTTACCATGTAAAATGTTTTGCATAGCATTTCTATTTTTGGCTAAACGTGGCTGTGGCTGTGACTGCGTTCCAGCATCCAAATTCATCACAGGCATCACAGTCATTTCCTGGTGGTATGTGGGCCAGATGAAGATGTAAGTGTGGGCCAAGACCAGGCCATGATTAATTTGCTATATGGGAAAGCATGCCTCTAAGATCTGTTTTTTGTTGTTGTTTTTTAGCTAGCCTGGGCAGTGGAATTTGGCTAGACCGGGCTAGACCAGGCATCGTAAAAACTTAGAATTCAGTTCATAATGCTGCTGTAAGAATAATCAAGTGAATGCATGTGGCCAATATCCTTGTAATTAGCTCCCATGAGTTTTATCAGTCACTACCTGTGTTAGCTAGTGTCATTAGCTGCAGCTGACCAGTATTACAGATATTAAAGTTACACATATAATATAAAATAGTTATATGCATTGTACAGCTTTTGTTTATATACCTGTCCAAGAGAACCATTGCTAATTCTGCATCCAACTTCATCTCCTTTATGTGTAATAATGTGTAAGAATTCTATCCATTCTTTCTGTCTTACATTGTTTAGTGAAATGTACTGGAATTCTTACTTCAATTTCCTTATTCCTGATCACCCTTTAAAACAACAGAGTCTGATTAAACACTTAATGTTACATTAAAATTAAAACAAACAAAACAAAGAAAACAACAACAAAAAAAAAACTCTAAGCTATACTGGATTGTCTGTTGTGTTTAAGGAGATGTTCACTTTTAGTTTAAATTTCATATTTAAGGATAAGGAATTTCTCTTCATATTTGTTAATTAAGTGGCATTTTCAGTGGTGAGTTTT
The DNA here is from genome assembly GCF_030463535.1 of Salminus brasiliensis. NCBI lineage: Eukaryota > Metazoa > Chordata > Actinopteri > Characiformes > Bryconidae > Salminus > Salminus brasiliensis. The sequence goes on along the minus strand of NC_132881.1, from coordinate 34,958,350 downwards.
TGCTGTTTAAGTGCAGTTCAAATAATATTAAGACTAAGACAGGGTTTTATGGCCAAATTAAGATAAATATAATTACAAATTAAGGTATTTCTGTTCATGGTAATTCAGAGCAGTACACTTCAGAGTCCTCCACTATAAATGTTCTCCTCTGCAGCCTTGAACAGTGCAGTTTTCTATAACCTGTGTAGGGAGACAAGCTGCATTCACCGCATTATTTTATATGAAGCTTCCTAATACTCACAGTCCATGCAACAAGATCAAAATACAGACGGGCTGGTACGCTGTAGGCGTGTGCTTAGCCAAAAATCTGAAAACTGCAAAACCCACAAGGCACGAGAAAACCACAGATCATAGCTCAGCTTGGCAAACAGAGACTTAGCAAAGAGAAACAAAAAAGGAGATTATATGAGTGAAGAGAGTTTATAATGGGTGGAGTCCGGGAGGAGCCATGACTGGGAGAGTCCAAATGAGTCTTCCAAAAGAGGGTGAGACATCAGGACAACATTAAATAGGCAATAATGGGACAAAGAGGAGAGCCAAAGACCTTTTCGTATATATAATGGAAGAGTTTTATTCCAAATGCATTATATACATTGTAACATATCTTCTAATGACAGAAAATACATTAGCAAATTAATCATCCTATAGACATTGTGTGTGTAGAAACCTAATTCTTAACTTATTTCATTAAAAAATCTTTTTTTAATATAAAATGCATTTGATGCATTTCAAAACCAAACACATCTAACTCTTTATAAATGAGATTAGCTCGGATTTGCTGCAAATGTGTTAAAAAAATACTTTTTATCATCTACATCATCATCTGTATTTTACCCTCATTATGGCCTTTAAGGTACATGTTGTGCCTGCTTCTTGTAACCTTTCTAACATGTCTGTTGTTTGTCTTCAGCTGCTGGGCTGGCTGATGGTAGCTGTCATCTCTATCGGCATGTTCTTAATGCTGTGTCTGAAGCGCTGCTGCTCTTCCCTGGGCTACCAGCAGGAGGCGTACTGGTCCAGCTACCGCTCCAATGAGCAAGCTATCTTCCAGCGCACTGCTGATGCCCATTCTAAAATCCAAGCGGCTGAGAGTGTCAAGAGCTTCTTTGGGTTTGTGGCCCTGGATAATGAGGAAAAAGACCTTCTGGCAAAATGCCAGGGAGCCAAAAGTGTTATTCCCAGTCTGGAGTGGAATCGCATCACAGGTGCATACTTATACAGGGAGAACAAAGGAACTCCTCTGTACAGTCGACTCAATAAATGGTCCAGTTACAAAAAGGATGGCAACAATGAGGCCATTGCGGAAGAGATGGACATGTTATGTTAGCTATGTTTAATACTTTTTGTAAATATCAGGTATTTTAAATCGATGACTATGTACTGTATATCAGTGCTGTGTGCTCATTACTGATCATGTTTTTAATACTTAATTATTGACTGAATTTTGTGGTAAATACATTTTTTACGCTCTTAGATTTTTGGGGTTGTTAGGCCATGGTAATGTGTGCTCTATGACAGCTGTTCTCTCAGGGTTAGGTAATTTTACAATAAACTGAAGCCTTTGTTTCCAACATTGGAAAATGTGTTATTGTATCATATTTCAATGCATTTTATTCCTACTGTGAATATGAGTGTGAGTTACTGCCCATGCTACTATGCTGGAAACATGTAGTTGGACAAGCATCTACTCTACAGAAAGTGTGTTAATGTTAGATTTGAAATGATTAATTAGGTTTCCATTCACATTGCCGGTAGAGCATCTCCAGATGGCTCCTGCATTTCCTCACTTGAAACACTGGTAGGGGGTAAAACTGTGGCTAACACAACATGAGGAGGCTGCTAAAAATAGCAAAAGCAAGCCTCCAGTTCACCTTGCTTTTTAGACACCTTTTTTCAAACATACTTTCCTCACGCTGTGTAAATATAGGATGCAGGCCTTTTACTTTGGATTTAAAAGGCATAAATCCATACTATGTGCTGTGTACTGGAATGAAATCTGATGTTTTAATATCTCAAATACGTAATGGGTCAGTTTCTTGAACAGTCCTGGATTACATTGGCAGGCTGAAAGGATTTTTTCCTACTGGAATAAAATAGTGGTCTGGAACTCGGATCAATCCTTCTCCAGGAAACCAACTAAACATTATTTAACAGGAAATAACACAGCCACATCAGTAATGATGGAAGTAATAATTCATGAAGGTGTGTGTAAGATACTAGCCACATGTCCACTATCACATTTTGTGTTTTATCATGCCATCAGTTTTTCTCTGTTGCTACTGACACATCTAGATATTCCAATATGAATCACATTGCATGATTGACCTTAATGGACCTCTTCAGTATACTAGCCCACTGAATCAAGTAGATGTTGAGTCACCTAATGAGGTCAAAATGTTACTTTTCAAGATATTTGCATTAGAACTAACATCAGGGGATGTTTTTAAGGCATGATGGGGTACAAACATTTCTATTCAAATTGAAACACTTTAAACCAGGGGTGTCGAACTGTATCCATAAGGGTTGGTGTGGCTGCAGGTTTTCAATCTAAACAACCAGTAGCACACCTAAATACACTTGTTTAATCAAGTGGTCAGTTTTTAAATGACACATTTGATCACATGTGCTTCTGCTGGGCTGGAATGAAAGCTTGCCCCCAAGCCAGGCCTTTGCAAAAACAGTTTGACACACCTGCTTTAAACCCTCAGATATGGATTTAATAAGTGCTATTTAATAACTACTACAAAACTAACAATATACACTGTTCAGGCATAACATTAAAACCTTAAAAACGTATGAAACCATGAAATAATATGAAACTGGATAACTTTATTTATCTGGTTACAGTGGCACCTGATAATGAGTGAGCTATGCATATTAGGCAGTCAGTTTTAGGTTTTGTTGTTTTGAAAGCAGGAAAAATTGACAACTGGGGCGGCGAGACAACTGAGTCAGGGCATCTGAAGAAAATCTGAATGCTGGCTATGAAAGAAAGGCATCAGAACATACAGATACCACAGGACACTTTCAGAGGTCTGGTGAAAGGTCAGAGCTTTTTTGGCAGCAAAGCAGGACTTACACAATACTATGATAGGTTTTAATGTTATGGCTGATTGGGTATGGGAGTGAGGAACTGAAATATATCTCAGAATTATAGTCTTACCCAGTTATTATTATAATGTACTATTTATTATAATGATCCCTTAATACACTATATGGACAAAAGTATTGGGACACCTGCTCATTTATTGTTTGGTGTATCCTGCTTTTGTTGGAGTAACTGTCTGTACTGTCCAGAAAAGGCTTTCAACTAGATTTTGCAGCATTGCTTGGAGAATTTGATTGCATTCAGCATTAGTTAGGTCAACATGTTGGATGATCACCACTCCACCTCAACCCCAACTACCCAACTCATCCCAAAAGTATTGAGTGGAGCACCATTATTCCAGAGAACACAGTTCCACTGTTCCACAGCTTAATGCTGGGGACGTTATACCCTTCCAGTCCACATCTGGCATTAAGCATATAGTAAACTGGTTTATGTTTATCAGGAACTAGAAGAGTTGTGTGTGTGCATTTGCATGTCTGTGTCTTAATGTAGCTGAATGCCTTTATTAGAAGTCGAGATGCTAAATAGTTATTTTTTTACTGCTGTGTCCTTTACCCTCTCTCTCTCTCTCTCTCTCTCTCTCTCTCACTGTGACTGATCTCTGTTTTTATATTGTGTAGGTCAACAGAGCAGCTAATCGACCCCCATTCCTTTCACAGCTTTACAGAATATAGCCTGTCTGTCTGCCTGCCAGCCTGCCTGCCTGACCGCTGTCACCTCTTAATAGCCTGCAGCTGGAGAGGGTAGGAGGGCAAAAGAGCATGAGCTGGAGTGGGGGAGCGAGAGAGAAAGGGGGGGGGTGAAAGGAGGGAGGGGGCGGGTGAAAGGAGAGCTGTGATGCAGGCAGCAAATCACATGAGCAGAGATATGTTTACAAACTGAGCAGGAGAGGAGTGCTCGGCACCATTATAAGGAGTCAAGGCTGGAGGAGAGGAGGACTGGGAAAGCACAGGAGCTGAACAAAACACACACACACACACACACAGGGTGGACCCTTTCTTCTCGAGGCAGTCATTTTGTTTCCTGTTTCTCCTCTCCTCTTTGCTTTTTGGAGGGGAGAGAGGAAGAGCTAGAGCAGGAGCAGGACAGATGGTGAAGAGGAGACAGAGCCGTCACCAGCACAATGCCACCCACAGCTTGAAGAAGCTACATTCACAGCTCCATTCACACAGGCACTGCGAGGCACTGAGCCTCAGCTCTTCTCCTGCTTTGTTACTGAGGGGAAAAGAGGGGTGATTAGAATGAGAAGACCATTCTAAAGGACAAGAAAAGCAGGTGGGCTTCAGAAAGGTGGCACAAGGCAGCACCGAGACCTGGCTGAACCTCATGATAATGTTTTGGAGGTAGACAATGCAAAGCAAGTGAGTGGAGGTCCTGATGACCTATATTTGTTTGCTGTTGTTATTGTGATTGTATAGTAATGGCAAGAAGAGTTCTACATTGCCAATGGTAATGACCGTTTAATACAGACTAACCTGTGTGGAAGAACCCTTACATCTGAACTTTTGGGTTTGGAAGATGACTGCGGACAAAAGAAAAAGTCAAAGCCACATGTTTTATTAGGAGAGCTTAACATTTTGATGTCTGTGCCAATTCTGAAGAGGACAATGAGTGACTTGTCTTTATGAATGTTTCAGCCAAGACAACAAACCCCTCCTGCCTCCACGCAAACAGTCTAGGGAATGTGGTGGGTGCTCGCAATGTGTTAACCAGAGGCTGTGAAGATTTCTTTAGCTGTGGTATTGTTGTAGGAGTTTCCTGAATGCAAAGCCCAGATTATATATCTCATTCTGTGTGAGGAGATCAACCATAGCTTGCTAACCCATCTGACCACAGCCGTGTGGAGCCCATTATTGATTCACTGGGTCTTCTGGAGCAGCCTGACGCATTGTTTCATGAACCCTCTCCAGTGGTGTAACGGTGAGTATGAATCATAGCAACCTCCCGAAATCCACACACCCCAGCCCCACTGACTCAAATGCTACGTGCTATGTCAGCCACTAGGCACTCTTCCCTGAAACATGTGTTATTCACAGCGTCTCCAGCCTTCTCCATGGCTTTCTATCAATGATTCACTAACATCCTCCTAAGATTACACACGCCCCTGCCTTAACCCAAACAAGTGAAAGCCTTTTACCTTTCTCCTTGCAGACACAATGCCCTGAGCGACCTGAACTTGTGCACAGACCTGGAGAGACATGTATTGTCCTCTGGATCACTTTGTGTTCTGTTGTGTTACTTGAATGTATGCTCTTTGGCAGTGTATGACCCCTCATGTCAGCCGCCATTGTTTTCCAAATGCTGCTTCCTTTCCAGGTTGGTGAGGCCCACAAACAAACAGCATGCATTGGAAGTGCCCCATGCCCTTGCCCCCACCCCCATTCCTCCTATTAGACTGAGCAGATGGTGGCTTCATGGCAACGGGGGCTGAGGCTGCAGACACTTGTGTTTGCCTTTGTGCACGGACAATTGGCCAGGCTTCACCCAAGCTCTGCCAACTGCTCTACCTTTCTGTCTGTCTGTCAGACTCTCTCTGTTTGTCTCCTCCCCAGCACCCTTATACCTCACTCCTTTGTTTTAAGCCCTCACCGTTAGAGTGGACTCACTCTATTGTGCTTGTTTTTGGATGGCGAAAAATTGTTCATAACCATTATTGGTTCAATGTCTAGTTGTTGTGAAATGTTCAAAGACAGCTGCCGTTTTTGGTGTAGGAGAGCTGTGAGGAAAACCAGTGATGGTGGTAATATTAGAAATGCACCCTAAGATTTTACCATCTCTTGTACAGTCTTAAACAAGATGCTGCTTTTTGTTATGCAGAAGAACCACTTTTGGGTCCATACGTAGCATGTCTGAGGAACATTCAAATTTGTAAGCAAGATTTACATCAAGTGAAGGTTCTTAAAACCTTTAAAAGCTTCTTTACACTCACACATTTCTTTTACAAACATGGTTTTTAATGAAACCCAGAAAGACGCCTTTCTAGTGTTAATGAGTGTTCAAGAAAACAGGCCATGAAACAGGTAATAACCTGGAGTCCATGGAGTTTGTATTCACTGCATCATTGCATTGTTGCAAACTTGGACATACTGTTACCCAAGTACTGTTTACATCAGTTGTCATAAACATAATTCATTCAAGCCAATTTAACAAGACTGCAGCTAAAAAAAAAAGGAACTTGCCAGCATTTCCTTCAAACTGCGTAATGTGGAACTGGGGAATGCTAAAACTTTGTTGAGTTCATTCTTGGCATACAGCTGAACCTGCCGAGAGTGCTTCAGTGCTGCTTTCTAGACAACTACCTCTTCCAGCAGTGAATAACAGAAGAAGAATAACAGAATTCTTACTCTATCAAGACACACAAATAAATCAATACAGTGTAGTCAGGATGAGTGCACAATATAGAGCAGAGCAGAATGTAGAGCAGGGTAGTGGTCATTGTGTTGGGGACAAAGGCAGGGCTACAACGTTCCTGAATACAGTTAATTCCTTCTCATTTACTAGTTAATGTGAACAGTTTATGACACAAGTATTGTACAGTAGGAGTCAGGCAGTGCTGCAGAGATTTCACTCTGTCTGCCTCCTTTATGTGGAGGATTTCTATTCTGCCTTTGTCTCACCCACATGCAGAAGGCATGAGAGATGTCTGTGTCAGTATGTTCTGAGATAAACAGCTGAAAAAAAAAGGCATTTTGGACATTTGCAGTTAAAAATAATGGGAGCGCATACAACTGTAAAAATTGGTTGTTAGTGGAAGCTAAAAATGACATCTTGTGGTAACAAGCAATTTAACTCAGATAAATACACCATATGGCCGAAAGCGTTGGGAGACCTGCTGATTCACTGTTTCTTCTAAAATCAATAGAATTAAAAAAGTTAGAGAGTAAAGAGTTTATCCTGCTTTTGTTGGAGTAACTGTCTCCACCATCCAGGTGAGGCTTTCTACTAGATTTTGGAACATTGCACTGAGGATTTGATGTGAGCATTCAGCAATAAGAGTGTTAGTGAGTTTCAGGATGTTGGGTGATTACCACCCCACCTCATCCCCAACTCATCCCAAAAGTATTGGATGGAGCACCATCATTTCAAAAAGCACAGTTCTCTACTCCACAGTTCTCTACTCCACAGCTCAACGCTTTATAGCCTTCTAGCCCACTCCTGGCATTAAGTATAGATAAACAGTAAAACCTGCACTGTAATGATAATGGTGGTCTAAATGTTCGGTAATAGAACTAGTTCTTTTGCTTGTTACCACATAAAGTTATTTTTAGGTTCAACTGAGAAACTACTTTACAGTGTGCCTGAACTCCCTGATTTTCCCCAACCTAAAAAGGTTAAAACATTGTAGCTCAGTGTCTGTATATTTTACACTGTTTGAAAATGCAAGCTGATCTTTATATTGTGCAAACATGTTAGCTCATAAAGATCAGCAACAAATGGTCTAAATGGAGGACATGAGATAAAATCTTACTTTTATTCATCTCTTTTAATAGTCAGATACAGGGTTTTGTTTTGATAGCAGTTACAACTATTTACTGATTGTTCTAGATTCATATATAACCGTTAAATGAGAAACCTAAGCAAATAAATGACTGAACTCGTCCAGCTATTTCCAGAAACAAAGACCTGCCAAAGTAAAAAAATGTCAAGAAAAAAAAGATCTGCCAAAGTCACATAAAAATGTGATGAATGTGGTATTCATTTTGTTACGCATGCGAGCCCACATCCAAAACAGGAAAGGCCGATCAGTCTCACCTATTCACTCTCCAGAAGTGGCTCAGCAGCAACAATGACAGTCTGGAAGGAAATGCCCATTTTCTTTTTCTTGGGGCTGCTGTTCCTAAACAGTACCTTGCAGAGCTTTCGAGATTAGAGCATCTGATGCCACAGTGACATACTTCTCTTGTTTTTTAGTTCAAGTAGATGTATTACAGTGAAAAGTTCATGCAACTCAACGAAGTCTGACAGTGAGTGCAGTGTTACGGCAATATGAGAAACATGAGGACGCTCGGCAGCCACAGTGTATGCAATATGCATGTTTGGGCCACAGTGCACTGTACACATGAGAGTTATAGTGCTGTGGGGTCTGCCAGGGGCCTCGTAACAGTGAATGTCATCCACTCACTTACTCAGCTTAGAAATGCTAATTTTTCATTTATGTACAGGATGAAAAGAATACAAATGCTACTTGCCAGAGACTTCTTTGACTTCTTCAGTTTCAGTCAATACAGATTTAATCAGTGATTGAGTGAGACATCTTATTAACAAATATTTTTAAAAAGCTAATTTTATTCTAATTGGATTAAATTTAATTTAAGCATCAAGACAAAATACAATATTAAATTCAATAATTTATTTAGTATATTAAATTGTTCTCTGATGTCTACACAGAGGGTATGTGACCTAAGGTGAAAAGTTAAGATGAAAAATGTCCAGATATGGTTTTACACGCCTATTTACAATGCTGTGATTTTGCCCGTAGAATCAAACAAGCTGTATTGCCTTTTGGGGTGGAATCCTGAATAAGTATTTGATGAGCTCTGCTTTAATTGGTTGGTTTACAGCAAGGCGCTGTGGCACCTCAGCAGTGCGAGCTGAATGGCTTCATCTGGAATGCTGCTGGTCTAGGGTTAGCTTTTTTCCTAGCACAGATACTAGGAATGCTTCCTGCATTTTATCATTCTTGTGCATCACTTTCAATGTCTGATTTCCTGGTAGCACTACCAGGCAAAGCTGTAGTTACAAGGCCTTGTTGAGGTGTGGACTTGAGCCACATGACTTGGACCCGAGACCGACTCAGATTACAAATTTGACTTTGATTTTACCGTCAGTGACTTACCATCAGTAACCTAGCACCATGGAAAATTCCTCAGCCAGTTGTGGTAAACTTTGCGGGGTGTCAGAGTAGACGTTTGTGTGGGCTATAAATATGCTGCATTTTGAGCAGGGCTAATTAATATGGCCATTTTGATTGGCTGTTACTGAGGTCACGTGAAAAAATTAAGTGGCAGTCGCTGAGAACTGCCGTTGTTAAAAATGTGCTGCATGTTTTGGCTTAGTGCCATTGCCACTGGGTTTTAGGAGTCTGGCCCAGTGTGTTGTAGCATAGGCCTGTTATTTTACAAAAGAAATTATTCTTGGTTGTGGCTCTGAATCTGTCTTGCATTTGTGTCCTTGCAGGATGTCTGTGTGACCTGGGACTGCAGATTTCAGACTGCAAAATGAGCACAGACACTACATACCGCCTGCCACTCAATGTGTATGTCATTATACTTGGGATTGGCCTGTTCATCTTCATGTTGAGCATGATCTTCTGCTGTTACTTGTTCAGGTAATACAATATTAAATCAAAATCAGATCATTACTGAATTACAGAAAACTGAAAATACGGGAAGTTTCCTGTTGGGCTGCTCTTTGAGTGTAGCATGGAGACAGGAAAAGATCAATGGACTTGCATTTGTGGTATAATAATTAATGTCAATGAATTCAGACATCTGACTCATGAAGAGAATTTTTCTTTGAGTCTGGATTTTCTAAATGTAATTATTTTAAATGTACTGTGTTCATTCACAGCCTGAGACGGCAGGGCACACGGGAGCAGTACGGATATAATGAGGTACATTTTCAATTACATTTCATGTTATTATTTTTTAATGAGCTGCTTCTGTATCGGTCATTTTTTTAATCCTTGTTGCAGGTGGTTTTAAAAGGAGCGGGGAAGAAGCTAAGCCTGCTTGGAGTAAGTCAGCTTAACAATGGTTGCTCGTCAGAAAGCTTTAGGACATGAGAAACCGATGAGAAACACTGAGATGAACTGAACAGTTAGCTTCAAATAACATTCAAATTCAAATGTTCAAATGTTTCTATTAATGTCTCTCGCCCTGCAGCAGACCTGTGCTGTTTGCCTGGAGGAGTTCAGGAGCAGGGATGAGCTCGGTGTGTGTCCCTGCTCACATGCCTTCCACAAGAAGTAAGACCATTCCCTGAGCAGCCCATCATACACATTTGTACATAAGCCTTCATCTCAAGAAGCATAACTTGCTGTAATGTATGTAATGTACATAGAACATACGATATACTGTTAGAATGAATAAAAACACAGATCAAAAGGACAATTTTCTACTATTTACTTATTATGACCCATTATGTTACACAGAGGCAGATGATATTATCAGCACATCTCAAGTCCAAAGATGTGAAAAACAAGTTACTAAAATGCAAAACAGCTGCAAAACCACTTGTGGCATTATGAACAATATTAAAATGAAGGAGCTGGTTTTTAACAGGGCTTCAAGTCATGCCCTGTGTTGTGATAGTAGCTATATTAAGAAATCACATGTCCTTAATGTAATAAGATTTTATCCCAAATGAAAGTTGAATCTAATTTTGGTCCATTTTAATTAATCTATGAAATATGTCCTCTGTGAAAACAGCAGCTGGTGTTTTCAGTTGGTGTAAAAAGAAAGAATATATCTCTCGCTCGCTCTCACTCTCTCTCTGTCTCTGCATGTTCAGGTGTTTGGTGAAGTGGCTGGAAATCCGAAGTGTCTGCCCCATGTGTAATAAACCCATCTGCAGGCTCCAGCCTGACCCCCCACAGGGGGCCGAAGGGCTGCAGAACCCCCTGGAGGTATGAAAGAAGAGGCTGGTGTCAGTAAGAGAAACAGGAGGTTCTCGCTGTGTGGAACACGCTCAGTTTCCATTGAGAACAATGTTTTAAAACACACAGTGTCACTTGAAGTCATGTAGCCCACTCCCATATCCAACTGGCTCACTTTCTACCACTGAAAAACACCTCTGGTGCTTCGACAAGGAGCTCTCCCTTTGACACAGTCATGTTTTGAAGTTCTGATTCAATGCTTCATGCATTCAGCCTCAATAAATGGTCATATAGATGCCCTCGGCCAAGAAAGAGAGATTTTGGAGATTTGAAAAGAGTATTACAGAACATGGATGCATCGAGTAGATGCAGACTGGCAGGGGACATTATACTAACACAGATCGATAAGGGATACATGACCCAAAGTGTCAGAATGGAGCATTTTAGTGTCCCAACCCTGGTCCTGGAGGTTCATGATCAAGGGACATTTTCCTCTCGCCAAAATGATTTCAGATAGAGTTAAATAAGTCTAATGAATCAGTGGATCATAGAGGAACCTATAAGATTTTGAAATGCCTGCCATCACAGCCCTCCCAGCATTCCCAGCACTCCCAGGCCTCATTTGAGTGAATTGGAGTTTGGGTAATCTTTAAGTTATTTTGAAGTTGTTGTTTTATATTGTAAAGACCTCTCAATAAAGTGTAACATTTCTGGGATGGCTCAAAGTCTGTATTTATTTATTTATCTATTTATTTATTTTACAAGACTACAGAATGTCCACTCATTTCGGACCGTAGAACAGTCTTGAGAATAAGACATGCTTGTATGTGTTGTGCAGTTCAGATCATAATGATGTCATGTACATGTTCACTGATATTCGTTTTCATCAGGGCAGACAACAGAGCCGTTCCTAGTGAGCTGTGCTCTTATGTAAGGCTGAATTACAAATCCAACAAAAGCCCTTTTCATGGCTAAACTCAACTAATTCCCGTAGCAGTGCTTGCTATTTTACATGGCAATGCTTGCTATCTGTGTTAATGGGCCAGTCTTGTGACTGTCGTCAACAGTGCATTCCATCGAGTTTATGCCCATAAGAGCTCTGTGCGGCTGCCTGAGAGATGCTGTTCTTGTCAAAACATTAATATCTATTAATTCGTGAGAGGGTCTCTGTATGAGACGTCCCCCACAGACAGAAAATTACTCTCCACTGCTGTTCTTTGAGGAACACTGTTCTATGAACATGAAACAATAAAACTCACACACTCTTGTGTTAATAATAAATACTTAATATAACATTTTTAGAATTCCAGTCTACTCCTTATGCAGAGTACACCATATGGACAAAAGTACTGGGACACCTGCTCATTTATTGTTTCTTCTGAAATCAAGGGTATTAAAAAAGGTTATCCTGCTTTTGTTGGAGCAACTGTCTACTGTCCAGAGAAGGCTTGCTGCAAAATTAAAGTATTGGATGAAGCACCATCATTCCAGAGAACACAGTTCCATTGCTCCACAGCTCAATGCTGGGGTCTTTATACGCCTCTAGCCCACACCTGGCATTAGGCATGGTGCCAATGGGATCATGTTTATCTGCTCTAGAGAGTCCTATTCTCTATTCTATTGGCATTGCTTCTCTAAATGAACTAGACAAGCTGTGTGTATGCATTTTGCACATCCGTGTCAGAAATAGGTGCAACTTAAAGCAGCTGAATGCATTCACTTTACAGGTGTTTTTCAGCACTTTATAGCATGCTGTGAATATTCATAAATAATTGTTGGTATTCGGTATACAGAATCAAAGAAACAGTAACTATTTATTTAAGGAACATGCAGTAATTCAGGAAATGATTTTCTTTCAGCTAGAGAATACACAGTGAAAAACTACAGTAAATATGACTCACAATCATTAAAATGATGTTCTTTGCTAAAACGTTACCAGTGATTCACTGGGTTTAGTTAGGAGTAAACTGCAGGGGTCTTCAATCCTTTTTCTGGATATATATCTTTCAGCAGGTTTGAACTCCAGCCCAAATCTAACACACCCCATTCACGAAGACTTCATTTAAGAATTTTGAAGACAGTGATGGGTCGACTCATGTGAGGTGGATTATGATTGGATCCAAAGTCAATGAAAAGGTAGCTCTCCAGCAGCAGGGTTGGAGACCACTGGTCTAACGAATTTATGCCCCCCCTTGTGTCACCTTAACAGATCTGACCATTCGAGGCATTGACTCCACAAGACCTCTGAAGGTGTCTTGGGTTGCCAAACACCAAGACATTAGCAGTGTGAGGCCTTTATGAATCGCACAACCCTGTCACCAGTTTACATGCTGTCCTTTCTTTGACCAACCACAAAAGCCCTGCCTGGTGCTTTGGAGATGCTCGTCTGTCGTCTATCCATCCCAAATTGGCCCTTGTTAAAGTCTCTCAGATCCTTATGCTTGTCCATTTTTCCTGCTTTTAACACTTCATCACCTTCAGGATCTGACTGTTCCCTTGCTGCCTAATATATTCCACCCTTTGCCAGATGCCACTGCAGGTAAAGATAATGTTTTTTCACCTCACCTGTCAGTGGTGCTAATGCTATGGTTCATCTGTGTATATTTCGTTTCAACTTTGAAGTCTAATTATTTTCACTCAGAGCAATTTGGGTTTTATGTGAACATGGGAAAAGTAACAGTTATGAAGAATCTATTTAATTGCTTTGGCTCCTCAGGCTAATTTTTAGTAATTACACACTCATGATCTAACAGACCAAAAGCAATATTACAGAGAACCAGACTTGGAAACGACCTCCGGCTTGTTTGCTTTTACAAGCTTAGCGGCAGTTTGGATGAGATTATTGCAGATAAGAGCTTGACGCTCGGCATTAAAACATGATACATAGTTTAGCTCTTGTAGCATTAAGACACAAATAGAAATGCTTCTCTGGAGGAGGCCTAAGATAAGCAAAATGTTTTGAACGAACCATTCAAACACTCATTTCCTTTAAGTAGAATTTATTGTTCTCATATCCCTTTTTTGGACAACAGATTGGTGTCGTCTAGACATAAAGTACATAGAGCCAGGCCTGTTGGGCTTTCTCTTTTGGATGGTCTGAGCATGGCAGGTTTTAAAAAGATTCTCTGTCTCTTTCCATGACTGCACTACATTTTTCACACTTGAGTTTGGAATTTTCAGTTGCAATCTCTTTTACAGATGTTTTGCTACCAGGAGACAGTGAGATCTCATTCACCAATATTTGAGAAAAAGTTTTGATCAGGTTCATGGTGTGTTTTTAAAGCACAGTATTGTTCAGAGCGCCGCTCTTATAATGATGGAATCCTATTGTCCTCAGAAATTGAACAAATCATATTTAAGACAACTTGTCAGAATTGTCAGAATCTCAGATTGTCAGAATCTTTGTGGAAAAAAAAAACTGCATAAGTGGGTTTTAAAAAGAAATTTCTGCTGAAGACAGTTGATAAACAAGGCCCAGTGTTTTCTGACAGATCTCTGGTTTAAATATATGATGTGTACATCTCGACTTAAAAAGGCAGGTTATCAGTTATATGATGTACTTTTGAATATGTTCAAATACAATTTCCATAATAAGTACAACAGATTAAAAAGTGACATAACTCTAAAAACAAATGATAAAAAAAATGTCTTAAGACACCTAAGCACTGTTTGTGCACTAAAGTGTGGCTACTGTGTCAAAATCTTACTTAGTTAGAAGTGGAAGTGTGGAGCCAAAAAAGGCATCTGCATTTCAACACTGTTAAAAAAAAGACAAAACGTACCTCAGTAAGAGTTTAAATGTTAATTTTCAATTATAATGAACTGCAATAGGTACTTATGTAATTTCCATTTATGGTTTTAGAATTAAAAACTGCATGCCAGCCTAGGGTTCAAGCAATTAAACAGTATTTGTCTTGGAAGAAAAAAAGTACAGAGGCTGAAGCATGCTGAAACTCATCCCAGCACTCTAACAAGTTACTGAACAGAATTTAGAGAGACAGAGTGGAGGAACACTTTCACCAATGTGCATGAAGGGGTTTTCCTTTGCTCTCCTCGATCACAGTGTTCAGCTTACTAAAGCAGTGTATTCAGTCCACCACCCACTTTACCTAGAAACACACATTACATACCTTGAAGGTATACCATATATATATATATATATATATATATATATATATATATATATGTGTGTGTGTGTGTGTGTGTGTGTGTGTGTGTGTGTGTGTGTGTCTATGAGCTTTTATAATAGCTTTTTTTTGTACAAAGGAACACAAAACAACAAGCAGTGGCACTGTATGGGATTGGGGGGCCTGTGACTGACAGGGGCCCTAAAATTTATTAATTGAGCATTTTAGCAGAACAATTGCCGAGGAACCCAGTATAGTATCTTTTCAGGAGGCCCACAATTTCTGACAGTACCCCTGCCAACAGGGATAAACAACCAAAACAATGATCAAACAGACCGAAATCTAAGTTAGAAACCTTGGAAATCACCAACATAATCCCCTGAAGCTGCCAACTCTTCAGTCATGTAACTCGAGTCGCTTCATCTGTATGACGTCCAATAATAAAATAGTATATATAATAGCCCCCTGCTGGCCAGATCTATTCACTACAGCTCCAAAAAGACTAAATGTGCACCATCTACTGAGGAGAAGAGGAACTAGCTCTATTGATATTCAAAAAGGAGCAAATTTCCATTACAGAAACGACCTGGGCTCATTCAAACCTGGCACAAATAAAAAAATCAACAAAAATTAGCCCAAAAGAAAAACTAAAAAAGTTAACTGTTTGATGTAATCAATTATGTAATCAATTATTTATTTCAGTAAATGAGCTTAGCTGCTGGTGGAACTGTTCACCTGCTGCCTAATATGTATATCCTACCCCACAGCAGGTGCAAGTGTAACAAAATGATCATTGTTATTCACTTCACCTGTCAGTGGTTTTAATGTTATGGCTGATCGGTGTATTCTTGAATGCTTGTGACTTAAATAACAAATTTAAAAACAATACATTCCATTCTCCTCCAGGTGGCGATATTTACCACATAGAGACCATTGTACATCAGGTTGAAGTTGAAGCTGGAAAGACCTCTTAAGGATGGTAGAGGCTAATGATGCTGTGCACACAGTCCTCTGTATGACAGTCCTGTAGAAGGTGCAGAGGACGGTTTACAGACGACATTGGTATGTTAGCCGCACTGCCTCCTCTTTGTATGAGTAAAAGTGCTGCTACAGTTATGTCCTCATTAAACATGATGATGTGGTTTGTGCTGCTTATGGGTCAGCAGTGTAAACAACAGTGGGCTGACCATGTGTTATGTATGATGGTGCTGGAGCTGTTGTTGATCCCTACTGTCTGTGGCCTCCCGGTGAGAAAGTCCAGGATCCAGAGGGAGGTGCTGGGGTACATATAATTCTGACATGGGTATTTTTTTTATAGGTCCAAGCTGTCAAATAAGGAGCGTACATGAACTGCCTAGGCTCAAGAATTGGGAGTGGGCAATGGCTACTGAGCAGCCCTAAATAAACTGTAGTATTCTACAGTGATACAAAAGCATGATAAGAGTTTCTCCACCATTGCCCTGCCTTGAGGGAGCTGCTCCACCAACACTGACACTGTTGATGTTTTCCAGCAGGGCCAGCCATGGCAGGGCATGATGCAGGGAGCCAGCACCAGTTCACAGGATTCCAATTCATATATATTTAAAAGCAGGAGGAACATGAGTTTAACTTGATATTCTGGTGAGCTGCATCCTGTTCAGGTTTGTAAAATTATTCAATCTTAAAACCGTAAATCTGCTTAAGTAACCAAAAGCCTCCTGCAAAGTGGTCTCAAGCCACAAACTAGGTAACCCTGATGAAAAGTTTGTTTTTGTCATTAGTGATATACACTATATGTCCAAAAGTGTTCAGGCACCCTTTGCAGTTTACTTTAAAGTGCACCCATTGGTGACACAGATTTCATTTGAACAAAAACTGGCCAAGGACTGGACTAGTGTCCAGTGTTTACAGTCAAATTTACAATGCAAATAGATGCAAACCAGTATGTAAATAGATGATACTGGGAACCAATGGGCATTGTTGCAGTGGTTGCACTAACCCAACAAATGCTTATCAAGAAAGGTCTATAAATACAGCCCAGTGACTCAGTGTTACCCTGTTATGGAACATCAACAAGAAAAACTGATCAGTACCAATAACAGAATGCTGTAATTTTGACTGCTTACAAAAAAGTTGTTGTTTTTAAAATAAAAGTTGTTTTTAAAAGGCAATATTAAAGTACATAGCTGTATTATTGTAATTAGTAATCAATAATGAGGCTACCTTAAATGACATTTTATGAGTTTGTGTCTTTTTTAGATTTTAGATACCAAGAAGAAGCAATGAACAAAATAACAGCACTTTGAGGACTAAACTACTCTGAAGGAAGTCTGAATCATTATGGTATGTATAATTGGCATAATATTATGCTTGTAATATTTTTTGCTTTACATCTACTACAGCCCACACTGTAATGGATGCATAATTAGTGTAAATGTGATGGATGTTTGGTGATTGACATTGTTGTTTTTTATATAATATCACAGCAAAATGTGAACTTATTTTATTGGTTGATTATGCATAATAATGTACTATACATAAAAATGTAAGGAGGCATAAAACAGTGTTACATTTTTACTTTTGCTTACCCACTCTAATACTGATGCTGAAGAGCACTGACTTTTATTTTGTAATGAATACCAAAACTCTTCACTGGAATATAAATGTTAGTAAGTTTTACTTTTTCTGTTTTAAATGGGGTACAATGAGAAAGCATGAGTTCATTAGCTAATTAAGCATACTAATCACACCAGCCAGGAGAAAAAAAAATGTTCAAACAGGCATGAAATTGCTTTCACCTTGTGTGACCTAATTACGGTCACTAGCACCGTCTCACCAGATGCCCCTTTCTAGGCTGTTTTTATGTCAAATATGGAGGGCAGTGTTTTCATTTAACGCTTCACATCTCTTTTAGTGACCTCATTGGTTTGACAGTAGAAGTGTGTTTTATACATGTTTTTAAGAATATCACAATTTTCTGTAGATTCAGTCCCCTCATATTTTTGTGTTTTCTCAGTTTATTAGGTGCATACAAATAAATTAATGAATTAACTAACTAACAATGTGTTGGAGCAGGGCAAGCCCAACATATGCATATATGTTACACAGTGCATATGGGCCATAATGACCATATATTACATGAATATAGTATACTGGTATATTATATACATGAGTGTATATTAATGAATCTTCTATATGCATGTCATGTTAAGGTTATGGAAATTAGATATCCTGCCTACATTTAAAATATGGCTCATAGAAGTTACAGATATGCACATTCAGATGCTCAGATATGTGTGATATGTGTTGTCAGGTAGTCTTGTTTTTTTTTTTTTTTTTAATATGAAACCCCTTTGTTAGATTACCTAGCCAATGTATGTGACCATTAGGTTTGACATCATCGCTGTCTGTCCTTTTTTTCTTGTTGGAGTCATTGCACAAGAAATTGCTGGATGTATGAGAACTTTCTGTAGTGCGCCTTAATGACACTGTGTCTATGAATGGAGATATTTTGTTGCAGTTCTAACATTTTGTCAGTTAATTTGTCTTATTTTTATTTTCATCTGTATTTCCATTTAATGTATGTATGTATGTACGTTTTTATTTATTAATTTATTTATGTATGTATTCATTTTCTACTGAATTAAGATTGCAGTGTCATTATTAATGTTGTGGAAATGTGTAACACTTCAGAAATCTCTTCTGAAATAAATGAAAAGATTTTATTATAACTAATTTTGGAGTGCTTCTATTGGTCCATTCATCATGACATTTTGACACAATGTACACAATCGAACAATCGCCAGATTCAAATGATGTGAAAATGTGAAAAATGAGATGCAAACTTGTTATACAAGATTTTTGCTTGACAGCTAAATATACTAAATAGTTCAATGTAAAAGGCTGTGGTTAGAGCAAGAGGTGATCTGTCGAGCTGTATATTAATGGGTGGGTGGGTGATTTTGTATAGAGTAGTCATTTAGGCAGCACTTTATTGAGATGATTAAGGACGCTGATCATTCAAGGGAAAATCAGATTTGCTTAATCCTTCCTAAGCATTACACAGATAATAGATCTTCTCACTTTCCTTTTTTAAGAGATTTAAATCCTTATCCATAACACTAATCTGTGCGCACATGGCATAATATAATGTTCAGGATTGTAGCCAAGCACACAGACTCACCACAGCACATGACATATGGCTTTTCCTGGAGAGGGTAACCACAAGCTCCAGACAAGCTCATCATGTGACTGAGGTAAAACGAGGCTGTTGAACATGTCTGGCCCAGGCTTTTTAGGCAAGACTTGGAGCAGCTGGCCAACCATGGCAATCTGTAATCAATGAATCATACTGGTACATGGGGTTTATATGCCTAATTGAACAGCACAATTACTTGTCCGGTGCAAAACGACCAGACAGCACAAGCTTAAATGGCCTGACCTGTTAGTAATGGCTCGACTGGGACATTAATTATTTAAAAGATGTGGAAGATGTAAAATGTATTAGTCTGCATGTAGGTTACAGATGCACTGTGAAATAAGAGTATGCTTAAAGAAATAGGAGCATTATCAGACACTGAAGTTTTGTCAAAGCATGTTTTTAATGCAGTAGTTATGCACACACATGTCGCCGCTGACACGCAAAATCATTTTTCATTCATTTTTGCTGTTTTTTACTTTTTGGCATCATTTTATTCTTACAGGTATTCTTTATATTGATTTTATTTTGACTTTTTTGTGTGTAATATACAAAATGACAATGACAAATGGACCAATGGAAATGGTCTAAAGTGGAATAAAATCTTTTTATATTGACTTCCATTGAAAGTTAAGAAGGTATTTCTCCTGTAAAGTTGCTGTGTTAATAAACAGTTAACTGACATTTAAAACAGATGTTAAGCTATATTGCATTTAAAGGGGTTTACTACCTTATTGCCAACACAAAACATCACTCTATGTGGCCTGGACTGGGTAAAACACAATGTTTCAAGGTTCATGACCTGGCCTGAATCAAACCCTTGTCATCTGCATTCACTACTAACAGATGACAGTAACAGGCATCCAGCCAAATATTTCTGTCTGCTCAGGTCCTCTGAGACACCCAGATCAATTATTTATTTCCCATATAGTGTAGCTCCCCGTATGTGGCACCCATTAAGGCATGCCTCAAACTGTGCACAAAAAAAACACACATTCATCCATCACTCGACATACAATTATGTAAGGAAGTTAGACTGTAAAGTATCTTCAAATTGGCAACTTTACAGAGAACTCGTGATGTATATGTAGTATATCAATGGATGTTGTCGACCCATTCATCATAACATTTAAACTTGTGTATTGGGCAGCTGCTTTGTTCAAAAATGCAGAAACCAAATCGGAAGAAACCACGTTCCTCATATTTTACTTGAATAGCGAAAATTAGACTTTTCATTGGGTCAAAATAGTTAATGCAATTTAATTTTGTTTTAAATATTTGCTATTCAAATGTTTTACTATGAACAAATAAAATATCTAGAAATTACACTGTATTTTACATGTGTTTTGGGAGGACCATCACATTTACTGAGACTTATTCTGTTTGGCATCTACCAAGTTATATTTCAAATATCTGACATGCCACAAGTGAGGTGCTAAGATGCAAAAAAAAGAATATAATACGCTCACAGATTCAGTCAAATCAAATAGTTCTTTCTGTCATTGACCCCCCATGAGTTAAAGTGCTCAGGCCAGATGGTAAGTTTTCTGCATTTGTAATGCACGCTTTTCAGGGGACCCTAAGGCTGATAGCCCTGCCAAAGTTAATTGGAATGTCATTAAAGTTTGAGTGAGTGGGTTGGGGTGGTGGGAGGGTGGGTTGTGTACATTTTTGCTGTCGATTAGGGGCGAGTCTGTGTGTGTGTGTGTGTGTGTGTGTGTGTGTGTGTGTGTGTGTGTGTGTGTATGCCTCCAGAGTAATAATGTTCGGATGGTGCAATACGATGGGGCTCCACCTGCTGCCACCTGTCAGTACTCCAGTCCTATATAAGCATCATCTGTCCTCCTCAGGGCCAAACAGCTTTAGGCTTGACACATCAGAGTGGACCTGTTTGGTACAGCAGCCCATAACAGGCCCACAAGGAAGAAGACTTTTAATATATCCACCACTGGAGGACAGTAGCAGCTCTTGTGGATCTGAACCAAGAAGAATGAAGCCCCGCAGACCAAGCTGTGCAGATTCAGGCTCTGAGTGTGACCCCAGAGACCTGGAGAAGTTTGAGGGTGCAGCACGTCGGAGGATGGCAGCCAACGCTCGAGAAAGGAAGAGGATGCAGGGCTTGAACACGGCCTTCGACCGACTGCGCAAAGTGGTTCCTCAGTGGGGTCAGGACAAGAAACTGTCAAAGTACGAAACTCTGCAGATGGCTCTGAGCTACATCATGGCTCTCAACCGGATCCTGACCGACTCCAGCAGACACAGTGCCCCTCACAGGCAGTGGCTGGACCTGCAGTTTGACAGCCTGCAGTCAGAGAGCTACCCGTGCATTGTGAGGTACAGCTCGCCCATCGAAGACGAACACATGCCTTCCTCCTTTTCCTACCATTACGAGGGCCTCCAAGTCCCTACGTAGAGCGAGACATGGTGGAGTGCTAACTTGTATCTTTTATTCCAAGGATACTGATGTCAGTAAATACATTTGTATTGCATTCATGTATAATGTATTGGCCTGTATTTTTAATATTAATCAGATCATTTTCATTAGCTTGGAACATTTTGATGAGCTGGTTGAAGAAGTGCAGTTATAGCCCCTATAGTATTTATTTTTACAACTTATTTTTGTAAGTATGAAAATGTTATGGTCTGTAATTGTGGGTAGATCTAAAACTCGTAAACAGATGCTCGAAGCTTGTACTGCTTTGTATCAAATCATTTTGTCAAGCCTTAAACTAGTAAATTCATATGGAAGCTTAGTTACTGATGTACCTGAGAATCTGATGTACCTGAGAATCTGTATCTGAAACTATTTTGCCAAACTGGCACCATTACATTGGTCATGGTGTGTTTAACTGTACCCAGGACAAGATGGACTAGGACACACTAAATGAGTTCAGTGTGTTTAGTGTGTTGAAAAAAGGGCTTTATCTGTTGAGCATCAAATTAAAACTGAAAGAATAAAATGAAATTGAAATGAAAAAAAATTCTGTTTGTGTTTATTTTTGCTGATTATTTAAAGTATTGTCTGAAAAAACAACTAATTATTATTAACAAGCCAATAATTAAACTATAAAGGCATGTATAGAAAATCTATAGAAATTCTAGCTTTTCATTTCAATCCACAGAGAGACCCAGATTATACAGAAGCAAAAAAAAAAGTTAGAAAGTAAAAGTAAATATTCCAAAACAACAGTTTACAGTCTTTCTAAGAATTTTTGACACATTTGGAATTGAAAAAGCAGTGCTGAAAGGCTGGTTTTCTACATCATGGCAGTAAATTTAACTGTCAGCTGTGTGGGTCTGCTCTGGTGTGCACACTAACCAGATAAAGGCTCTGTCATTTCAGCAGAGCCCAGTGTGCCCTTAGATAAGGCTGCTGCAAACAAGCATGTCTCTGTCATTTCCTCAGACAAATTATAAATCTTGTTTAAAGGACTGTGATCAGCATTGTATTTGAAGTCCCTTTCTTGTTTTGTTTTTTTTACATGCTGACGCTGATGCTTTTTTTTTCAACTGGATGCAAATGAGAGGATTTGATAATGTGACTGTTCTTGTATATAATAATCGAATTTTGTGATTCGCCCTATAAAATCAGATAGCAGCAAGGATACTAATGATATTTATCATCAAAATATTTCATTTTACTGCAATACTGATTACTGGAAAGATGCACAATTACAGGATAATCTTCTTAATATGTCAGAGCTTTGAGATGATCACTGACATTTTCTATTGTGTTTCTATTGTTTCAGTCATCAGTAAAACATATAGGGCCGTCTGTGCCAAAAGAACGCGACTAAATCAAAGACTGGGCGATCGCTGACTTTACTGAATTAACTGAATTGAACTGAAATGTGGCGCTGCCTCTGATATGCCAGACCCTCCAAGCCCTCTCGATTGGGGAAAGAAAATTAAAGTCTTTGTTGTGCACTGACTGTGTGTAATGTGACTATTGTGCAGCAGTGAGGCGTGAGCAGCCTGCACTCATGTCAAGGCGTGTATACAAAACCACAGAGAGCAAAAACACCACGATTAATCACTCAAGTTTCAACTGTCATAATGCCACTTCTGCTATCACTACAGCATTAAACACACTAAAGTGAAATTATAGTAAAGAGAAAGAAGTGTCTCCCAGATGTAATTGCAGTTATCAGTTATGACTGAGGGCCTAATATTTTGGAGGTTCTTTTTACCCACCAAAATCATTACTTACCATTACAGTGCTGAATGTGTGTACCTTGTGCACATTATGCATTAGACAAAAGTAGTCCTTCATAATATTTTTACATTTACAGCTATACAAGGAACATAGTATCTTGTGTATTGTAAGACATCGTCTCTGTCACATAAAAAGCTCTCTAATTATTTTGCTGCTTTTTCATTTTTACATTATGTGAATCTGGGAGTTGTTCTTCACATTCTGGCACAATTGTGACACACTGACATGTTTTATGAGAAATGGACCAATAGAAATGCTCCAAAATGACTTACAAATCTTTCTACACTGACTTCCATTGAAGGTTTTTGTCTTAGTCCTGTAAAGTTGCCTTTTTGAAGATACAAGGTTTCTGCATGATGGTGACGATATTTTTAATTGCGATGTTATATTGCCTTTTATACAGATGGTTTCAGTGAAGCTTATGCTTATGCAGATTATTTGCACTCCAATGTCCTTTCAGTGGTTTCTAACAGGTGGCTACCCATTCATAAATGCATGTCATACGAATATCTATATGTTCATTAGCATACTTCATATAGCCCACATATACATGTTTTAGTAAATTACCATAAAGGCAACCTTGCTGTTACTGGTGAGGCATATGCACTTACAATCAGTTGCCAACTGACATATTTCTGTGCTCTATTCATCTGTAATCTATTGTCTCAGCGTTGTTAACAATTGAGTAATGAGTCTGTGTTTCAGCATGACAGTGTCATACATGTGAAGAGTAAACAGTCAATAAATAATTATTGGTTATATAGTGTTGTTATTATTATTATTATTATTATTATTATTATATAGATATATAGTGTGTGCATTTAATTTACTGAATCTTAAGATATAGGGTAAATCTAAGTAAATATTCACTTATAGAATGACATAGTAACCTGGGTTATTATAGTTATGTTCGTATATGATATGCATAATATGCATTATATAGTGTGTGCATACTGTTTACATACATATCTGCATACATATTTTGCCAGTGTTTGGTGTATAAGCGTCCAGCCTTTTTTCTGTCCTGGCACCAAAGTGGTGGAACGAGCTTCCCCTGGGTGTCCGAACGACAGAGTCGCTCGCTGTCTTCAAACTCAGACTGAAGACCCACCTCTTCCGAGAATACTTGGGAGAATAGTAGAGTGTTCACCTTACTGACTTGTGTTTAGTAGTGTCTAAACTTAGAGAGATCTTTGAATTATTAGTCTATTCAAACAAGCTGAGGTTTTACTTGGGTAAATAGCAAAGCACTTTTGTAAGTAGCTCTGGAAAAGAGCGTCTGCTAAATGCCTTAAATGTAAAATGTAATGTAAATGTGTTTAGCTTTGAATGCATAGCAACAACCAGCTTTAGGTCCATTAGTTCATCCAACCTGTTTCCCTCAGCAAACAGCATATCCTCCAACACTGACAAAACACAACACCTGTGTTAAACAACGCAAATCTGCCAGTCATACCGACCACACAGAATGCTGTGTGTTTATCTCGCAGCCTTATGTTTTACACCTTAAAATAACGCCGCAGTTATGTGCAGAATTTAAGGTGGAGCGGAATATTCCAGTAAAATGCTGGAGTATAACTCCAGCCTCGTTATGGAGATACTCTTCAGCTTCATGCTTGAATGCGTCTGTGGTGCTGTTTTAAGGTGCAATGTGGATTTAATGCTGTGAGATAAGCGTAAGTCAAGCTTTTTATGTTGTATTTTTTTAATTATTATATTCTAAATTATGTATTTATATGTCAGTCAGATCCAGTTAATAGACCAAAGTCACGAGACGGCACATCTTTATTAAAACTGGCAAAATAACTGCTATATTAATAATGAAAAAAAAAAAACCCACAAGAATCTTGATCTGATTGTTTTGCACATTTACTACTACTACAGATGATATACAGCTGCCTTGCTGGGCTCAAATTCTAGATCTCCAACACCGCTCATGCCAAAAGAACTCCCTCTGTGCAGACCACCACAAGAGGTTAACTTGATAATTATTGAAGCTATCCAGATCAAGATAGACAAATCACTCTTTATTCTGTATCCGAGAGTCTGCTAAATGGTTTTGTCATGACAATGACAATATCCATATTTGTTTCTGTTGCAGATGAACAACAGTTCAATTTGACAATTCTATGATATAAATGTATTTTATGTCGTAAAAGACACAGGACAGAGAGACAGTCCAGCTCTTTTCTGTCTTATTCATGCAGCATCTCTACTTTGCCCAACAGTGCCATCACAGAACAAAGAAGTCTTAGATTTCCTCAATGGTAGGACAAGGTTTTTTATGAGCTGCGTGAACAAAAGAGTGTTCCCTCCCCCTGCAAAACCAGTGGCACATCCTCAGTGACTGTAGTGCAGGAGGAAGATATAAAAGCAGGTGGCACCTTTCTGCTGTCAAAAGGCTTGTTTCCGAGGTTTTTAAAAAACACAGAGCCACACGCTGCACCTCAGTGCACGGCACCATGCAGAAACTCAACAACCGGGCAGAGAGCCACCTGAGCAATCAGGTGGAGTGCGAACTGGAGAACCTGGGGAAAAGAGCGTGGGTGAACCAGGCCTACTGCGG
Organism: Salminus brasiliensis; assembly: GCF_030463535.1. Lineage (NCBI taxonomy): Eukaryota > Metazoa > Chordata > Actinopteri > Characiformes > Bryconidae > Salminus > Salminus brasiliensis. Next base: position 34,932,558 of record NC_132881.1, on the reverse strand, counting down.
CACTCCTCCACCTGTGCAGCGTTCCATCAGCACTGTTTATAACCCTCAGTCCCTCTTCCACAGCCCCCTGGACGGCATGGACAAACTAACTGCACCCAACCCTTACCCTGCTGAAGATAGAGTAATAAACCAGTATCCTGAGAAGAAAAGATCCGGATGCTGCTCTTCCCTCCTACGAGCTATCAAAGGTAACTGTGCATCGACAGTCTGCAGTTTGTCCAGTTTTATGGGCCAGGTTTAACATCCCCTGTGGTTTATAGGTTCCCTGTGAAAATCTTCTTCTACATTTTGTTAAATTCCTTCTCCCTCCTAGTTTTTTGAAGGAAGTGGAGACATGCAGTGAAATAGAAAAGACAATATCTAATTTGATTCTTCATGAATTTGTTGAAATATTATTGTGTGTAACCTACAGTCTTGTTCTGCAAAATGAAAAATGTTCTCATTTGTTTACATTGAAGCGAACAGAAAAAGAAGACTTCAAACAGATTGTGTTATGAATTCATAAGTAACTGTAAATAATAATAATATATAAAATATTGTAATTACAGACATTTAATGATACATCCATGTTTACTGATATTGCAGTAGTGCTATTAGATTAGATTATACTGCTTTAGATAATATAGCTGCAATATAGCAATACTGGACTATACTGTAGACAAATTATATAGCATTACTGGAATATACTGTAGGTAAAGTATATATATATATATATATATATATATATATATATATATATATATATATATATATATATATATATATATATAACAATGTTGGATTTCTAATGGTAAATCTAATGGATCTCTAAAAACATTTTGAAGTTTAACAATTTTCGATTGTTTCCATTTATTTTAAGATTTTTGTTCAGTTTTATCATTATGAGCTAATTATAATACGATCCTCATTGACTGATTTAGAATAAAGTTTGATATTGCAATAGTATATATGATCAAAATAAAAAATATGATATATCTATTATCTTGTGTATATATTTATATATATATATATATATATATATATATATATATATATATATATACACAAGATAATAGATGTATTATGTTTTTTATTTTGATGATAAATGTGTATGACAGAAAGAATCTAACAGCTGGCTTTAAAAATCATGTTCTGATTTGTTAGGTCTGTGGGGAACTACGCTGACGGAGGATACAACAGAGAATCGAGAACTATTTGTAAGAACCACCCTCCGAGAGTTATTTGTCTACATTGTTTTTCTAGTAGACATATGTCTGTGTAAGTATGATGGTTCTAAATCTACCACATTTTTGTTATATGTGTTTCAATATGGATAACTATTGAGCTGTAATTTTAGAAGTGTTGTTAAATGATCAGAAAGGCTACTTTGCTATTTTATTTCAATAAATTTAAGTTGTCATAATGAGGCAGTTTTTTCTGAATATTTCTGCTAACTGACTGATTTACTGATGTATGCCAATATTAAATAATCATATGACTATCACTAGATTCTCAGAAGAGCACAATTTCAGAAACAGTATTGTTTTATCGATAGCTGAAGTGACCACTGTCCATCCTAATCCACTGGGTTTTCCTACCACCGGATTCTATTATCTTTAGTGATCTGCCTCAGTCTAAGTGCCTATTATGAAAGGTACCCCCTCCCATGTGACATACAGAGCATTGTGCAGGGGAGCGTCAATACTGAAAGGAACACAAACTGCACACTGCTGGCTTTAACTGATAACAGCCCACGGCTGGCCATTTAGACTTTGTATGCTGGACGAGCATTGTTTATGGGAGCTATTTGTGTTCTCCAGTGTTTTCCTTCCTCAAACAAATCACTCTCTCCTAATTGAGGCATTTAGCTTTTACGATGTGTCCACTGTAAATGAATGAATCCGGCATTAAAAGCTTTGCTTTTATAGCTCTTGTCATTGTGAGACTGAACAGCACACACAGCCAGTTCTCTGATAGGAATCTGAGTATGTTGTCACTTCTGTAATTAGCAGTTATCGTGCTGTGTTGCAGTGACCTACGGAATGACCAGCTCCACCACCTATTACTACACTAAGGTTATGACTGATCTGTTTGTGAATTTACCGGGTGACAGCGGGGTGTCATTCCAGTCCATTTCCAACATGGATGATTTTTGGAGTGTAAGTAGTCCCTGTCATTCTGTATTGAGGAACTTGACTGGATTTGGCTGGACTTTAGATATGCACATCATTTTGTCATAAAATATATTATTTATTAAACTGGAAAACATGTTGAAAACACAATGAATGTTGTTCAGCAATTGCTTGTTTAGCCTGTAGGAGTACCCACTAAACATCCCAGAGGAGAGAAAAGTCAAACAGGAGATGTCCTTACTTACTTACAGTAGTTTCTTCTGGACAACAATAAGAGCAGATGGACAGACAAAGGAGACTTTAGCATAAGTCCTTTGCTCAGTACTTTTACATGTCTCCTGTTTTGTACAGATTTCATTAAACACTAGTATACTAACACTAGTTTAACTATATATAACACTATTTACTAAAGACAGGAGTATAAACTCAGTATGAACTCAATCATTACTCATTCAAGATTATAAGAGTCTTTTCACAGTTCTGATGCTGAGAATTACTATTTTATAGTGTTATACTATTGTGTCTTATAATAATAATAATAATAATGATAATAATAATAATAATAATAATAATAATAGTACAATAGTATAATAATAGTATTAGACTATTATACTATTGTGTCATTTGATTCACTTTATTAGCATTATGTATAACGAATATATGAATTCATATTTTCATTCCACATTTTCCTTGGATATAAAAAACCCACAAGCAAATAGTTACCCTGCATGATGTGTTCTGTTCAGTATGCACAAGGTCCACTGTTAGATGGCCTCTACTGGACCAGCTGGTACAACAACCAGTCTCTTCAGACCGGAACACACTCCTTCATCTACTATGAGAACATGCTCCTGGGTGTCCCCCGTGTCCGTCAGCTGAAAGTAAAGAACAAGTCATGCAAGGTGCACAGTGACTTTGAGGAGGAAATCACTGACTGTTTTGATGTGTACAATGACAAGAAAGAAGATGACAGCTCATTTGGACTCATCAATGGGACAGCGTGAGTGATGCCTTGCACTGTCACTGTCACTGTCATTGAGTTTGATTGTCGGGTTGAATCCTATTCAGCAGTAAACTTAACAGCTGTCACATTCATTCTGTAAGAATCATGCACAGGACTATTCTGCTAGAAGAAGAGTGATCTGACTTTTAGTCTGTATTACAACTTAAGAAATGTAAAATCTATAGTATATAGATACATACATTTATCATAGACATGAATATTATGGCAATATTTGGCTTTCAATTATTTTTCAATGATTTATCTGAAGCACAATGTGTGTTATAAACCCAATATCAACACAAGGTCAATAATGTACATATAGCACACCTAATATTTGGTTAAATATCCAAAAGCAAGTTGTTCCAGACAATTTTGGTTGCCATCCACAAGCTTCAAGTGGAATTCAGGTCAGATATTTGACCATTAAATGTTGGGTTGCAATAAACAATTAAAATATGGGTTGAGGTCAGGACCACTGTATGTGGGATCACTGTCATGTTGGAAAATCTGATTGTGTCCACACTTGAACAGTCTAGCTGATTGTTTAAGGTCATACTGAAGAATTCTGAGGTTATCCTCCTTCATTATTTCCACTACTTTGTGCAGTGTAACAGTTCCACTGGCAGCCAAACAGTCCCAGAACAAGACTGATCTGGAAATCTGCAGGTATTTAGAAATGGCTCTGAGATACAACATTCCTGTCTTGTGCAGATCCACAATTATCCTTCTCAGATCTGCTCTGAGCTCCTCAGAGTACTCACTGTACTGTGGGTTGGTTAATCCAATGGGTTCTATTAAGCAAATTATTTTATGTGGGCACAAACCTACCAGCTGTAAGTTTGGCAAGAATTTTTAGAATAATAACTTACACAACAAATTCATGTTTGTGTTTCTATTAAATATGTTTCGCATTTGTCAGCCCTACAAAAATATCAAGGTAAAGGTGCACGTATTTGTCACTGTACAGTGTGCACTGCACAGCGAAATGTGTCCTCCGCATTGTGTTCACACCCATCTGTGGTAGTGAACACACACTCACTAGTGAACTAGGGGCAGTGAGTATACACACACACACACACACACACACACACACACACACACACACACACACACACACACAGAGCGGTGGGCAGCCAACTCCAGCACCCGAGGAGCAGAGAGGGTAAAGGGCCTAACAGTGGCAGCTTGCCAATCCCGGGAATCGAACCCACAACCCTGTTATCGATAACCCGGCACTCTAACCGCTGAGCCACCACTGCCCCACAACAAATTCATGTTTGTGTTTATTTTGCATTTGTCAGCCCTACAAAAAATATTAGTTAGAAATAAACATGAACAGAAATAATTAAAAGTGTATGTATACATCTGAACCATTGGCTCTTCCTCGAAACCTACACAAGTCAAAAGCTCTGCTGCTAAAGTCCTAGTGCCAGATACCACAGTGTACCTTTAGAGCGTGTTTTTTTTTTGTCTGGTGGGATATATTAGGCAGCAAGTAAACAGTCAGTTCTTAAAGGTGATGTGATCAAAGCAGGAACAATGAGCAAACAGAAGACTCTGAGGCACTTTGACCAGAATCAAATGTGATGACTAGACGACTGGGTTAGAACTTCTCCAAAACATCAGGCAGGTTTTGTGGGTTTTAGTGTTATGCAGTGGGCAGCAGCTACCAAAAATTCAAGAAAGGACAACAGGGTCATGGTCACCATTGATGCAATCTATGGAGGCCCCACCTTAATCTGCTGCTAACATCTTGGTGCCAGATATCACAGGATGCCTTCAGAGGTCTTGCGAAGTCCATGCCAAATAGTCAGACCTGTTTTGGGACACAAGAGGGACCAACTAAGTATTAGGCATGTGGTACTGATGTTATGTCTGATCGGTGTATATATCACAGAAGAAGGACCAGGAGGGTCTTTATGTAGGAGGAATAAAGCCTGGGGAAAGAAGTTGCACCAATGTCTTTAGGTCTCTCACTCTTTGTCTTGCTTTTTCAAACTCAGTTGATTTCATTCATTCATGTTTCTGTAGTCCCAGCACAAACAATGACTGCATAGCCAGCTGTTATCAATAGAAATCAATTTGCTTTTTCATTTTTACTGAATTATGTCTACAAATACAAAAACAAGCATAGCCACTGTTTGGTTTTATTCCTTTCCAGGTGGCAGTATCACACAGAAAAAGAGCTGAAAGGATCAAACCACTGGGGCATGCTGGCCACATACAGCGGAGGAGGGTACTACCAGGACCTGGCCTTAACCAAAGAAGAAAGTGCTGCTTTCCTCGCAAATCTCAAAGACAACCTGTGGTTGGACCATGGAACCAGAGCTGTTTTCATTGATTTTTCTGCATACAATGCCAACATTAATCTCTTCTGTGTCATCAGGTAGTAATACTACATCATCATGTCTTACATTCCTTATGTGGTTACCCAACATTAGCACCCTGCTAAAACATTGGGGTTTCTCTTCCTCAGATTAGTGGTTGAGTTCCCAGCCACTGGTGGAGCAATCCCTTCCTATCAGATCCGAACGGTGAAGCTAATTCGATACATTACCACATGGGACTACTTCATAATTGGCTGTGAGTTAGTCTTCTGTGTGTTTATCCTTTACTACATTGTGGAGGAGATACTGGAGCTCCGCATACACAAATTCTCTTACTTCAAAAGCATCTGGAACATCCTGGATGTGGTGATTATACTGGTAGGTCTAATCATTTACATTGTTTGATAAAGAGCTTATATCCTACATTTTGGCTTGTACTTCACTTACAATGTTGGTGTGGACCAAATGTACCATGAACAGTCATAATCCATGTTACCATGACCATTCTCAACCTACCTTTATCCCTTAGGCAGTCTAAGCTAAGGCCTTATATCTTCAGTGGTAATGGGTGGGGCCAAACTGTTAAAGTATGTCATATGTAAATGACTTAATTGGTTGATATCTCCCATTCTAAATTGATTGTGTAGCTTAGTCTTCATGCACAATACGTTCAAAAGTTTGTGGACACCCCTTATAATAAATGCATTCAGCTATTTTAAGTTGCACCCATTGTTGAAGCAGCTTGTCTAGTCCCTGCAGAGAACTACACTCTAAAACATAAAGGTGCTACAAAGGGTTCTTTGAGCAATGCCGTGGAAGAACCACTTTTTGTTCCATAAAGAAAAAATCACCTTTAAATTGACCTTTTGCATCAAAAGAAACCTGTTTGCCTCTTGTGAAGGTTCTTCACGCTCACTCATCTCTATGATAAACATGGGTTTTTATGGAACCAAAAGTAACATTCTATGGCATTTTTTAAAGAACCTTTTGCAGCACAAGCATAAACAGGAACCTATTAGTTCCAGGCCTAACAGCAGGCGGGATAGTGGTGATCATCCAAAAATCCTGACCTCACTAACGCTTTTGTCCCTGAATGCAATCAAATCCTCACAGCAACACTCCAAAATCTAGCCAAAAGTCTTCCATGGACAGTAGAGACAGGAACTCCAACAAAAGCAGGATAAACTCTTTTTTTTGTCCCCATAACCTTAAATGAGCAGGTGTCCCAATACTTTTGTCCATATAGTATATATAGACTGGCGAGTAAACAGTTTTGAAAAAGTAACAGTGTTTACTGAGTCCAGAAAAGTGAGGAAATTTACAGTAATGATTGTCTTTTTTGCAGCTTGCTTTTGTTGCAATTGTCTTCAACGTTTTCCGGACCATTAAAGTGGACAAATTACTCGGGAAACTACTGCAGGAGCCAAACATATATGCAGATTTTGAATTTCTTGCATTTTGGCAAACACAGTATAACAACATGAATGCTGTAAACTTGTTTTTTGCCTGGATCAAGGTAAGACCTTTCTGCAGGCTATACAGTTAATCAATCAATATCTGATCAAAGATGGATGAATCTAAGCTGTGATCTTCTTTCTTGCAGATATTTAAGTATATCAGTTTCAATAAGACGATGACTCAGCTGTCCTCTACCCTGGCCCGCTGCGCCACAGACATCCTGGGCTTTGCCATTATGTTCTTTATTGTGTTTTTCGCTTATGCTCAGCTAGGATATCTTCTCTTTGGTACTGAGGTTGAATCATTCAGCACATTTCACAGATGCATGTAAGAGACTTTCTGATAGTGTTTGATGTAAAAACTTGACATTGCACTAGTATATGTATAGTAAACACATAGTCATGCATATAGACATGCCTTTTACCTCTTTTTTGCTTGATGTAGATTCACACAGTTTCGCATCATCCTTGGAGACTTCGACTATGACGGCATTGAAAGGGCAAACAGAGTCCTGGGACCCATCTATTTTTTTACATATGTGTTCTTTGTCTTCTTTGTGCTACTGGTGAGTCCTGTAATCAAAAATGCAGATTTAAAGCAACTTTATGTAGTATTTTTTATCTTAAATAACAGCTTCAAGATCATTGTGATGCTCCACTGATATTTAATAGGGATAAAAGCATCTCTAGCGTTGTTACTCTGGGCTCGGCACACTGCTAACTGCACTATGTAAATGTGGAGAATCAGAAAGGAAAATACTTGCATAACTCTGCGTAACCCAAGTAATATTCAAAATCCTGTAATCCTGTAATATTACATCAGACTACATGATTCTTTCACTTGCAGTGACTGTTCTGTGTCTTTTAAATGTCCAGAAATGCCTTCTTGAGGAGTGGTTCAAAAGGCAAATTCCACATCCAGACTGTAGGGGGAGCCAGAGACAAGAATGAATAATTCTTACATAATGCTGCTTTAATAAGCCTTTTTTTTTTTTTTTAGCAAATCGCTAGGCTAATATGACTTCCTTCTGACTAATTCGGGCATCTTTCATTGCACAGAACATGTTTTTGGCCATCATCAATGATACATACTCTGAAGTAAAGGAGGAACTTGCATCCCAGAAAGATGAGCTCCAGATTACTGACCTTATAAAACAGGTAAGACTTACAATAAGAGAGCTTCATTAAGTCACTGACTGAGATGATAAAAGACACAGTAATTCAGCTGCCTAGTAATTTAGATGCTCCTTAAACACAAGTTTAATACATTAGCTGTGCATACCTTGTTGCTTTACACCAGAGAGAGCTACCTTCCTGCAGCAGATACAATCCTTATTGCCCCAACCTGATCCAAATACTTCAGAAGTACTTGATTGGCTGAATGAGGGGTGTTAGACTTGGGTTGGAGTTGAGACCTCCAGGATGGCAGCTCTCACTTAATTAATGTTCACTTAATTTCAGAGTTATTCAAAGACCTTCATGAAGTTGAAGCTTAAAAAAGAAAAGATCTCTGATGTCCAAAAGGTCTTGCGTTCAGGATCCAAAGAGTTGGAATTTAAAGACTTCAGAGAAACCCTTAAAGAGTAAGTCACATTTCTATTACACACCGACAACATGGCCAGAAATGATAACCAACATGATCATGAGTACTGCTTTTTCTTTGGTTTCTGATCAGAATGGGTCATGCTGATCATGAGATTTCAGCAGCATTCACCAGATTTGACCAAGATGGCAACCAGATTCTAGACATAGAGGAGCAGGAGACTATGAAGCGAGAGCTGGAGGAGAAAAGGGTATGAGATTTGTACCCACCATATTTTTAATTGAAAATGTTTTCTGTAACTACTACAGTCATGACACACGTACTGGTGTAGTGACCCATACTGGTTTGGCAGACCATTCTGCAGCGCAGTGTTTACTGACTGGATAAAGCAGAAAGCTCTAATTAACATAATTTTTTTGTTTCATCAGGATGCACTCAGTGTAGAGCTCCATAGTCTTGGACTAAACTATGAAAAGAGTGGGAAACTAGCAGATGACAAGGAGAAAACAAACTCCATCTCAGTGACTCCGGAGCAGTTCCAGATGTAGGCTATGTATACACTGCAAGCATCAGCCACCAAAACAACTAAAAGTCCAAATATTGTTTACCTAATCTTTTTATCGTTCTTTAGATAATCTAGAACATTTAATACAGTAAGAAACTGTGGAATGACCATTTTAAGAAAAATGACATATGATAACACTGTATTCTATAAACATTCGCCGGATTCATTCTGCTCAGATGTCAGGCTTTCAGTGTATTCCTTCCTTCTATTGTAATGTATTGTAATGTAGCAGCACAGTAATTCATGCTGCACCTGTTCTAATGACTATTGCTGCTCTCTAGGTTGGTTAAACAGGTGGTTGAACTGGAATGTACGCTAGCCTCCACAATGGCCAAGATTGACTTGGTCATGGAGAAACTGGGACTTCAGGATGCTGGTAAAACAAACAAAAAAGACACCACAGGAAAACACCTGACTATCAGAAATGAGGTGAGGAGCTCATTTGTACTGTACCTTTCTCATAAAATAGAATAATTTCATGCAAAAACCTCCAAACTAATGACTTTACAGGACAATAACATTTTTCAATTTCAGTGGAAGGCACTGTAAAATATTTTATATATTTTGGATCATTTCTGTTGGCCCATTCATCCAGACATTTTGACAATTAAAAAACTATCATATCAAAAAAGTGAAAAACGAGGTAAGGAGATGAGTTTTTTTGTGTTATAATGACAACATGCATCCTTTCACACAGAGATCAGAGCAGGAAAATGCTACTGTATACCCATTATCCATTTAGAAAGTCCTTGAAATACACATACATACACAACCACATCAATGCAAACATGCACACATCACAGTACTCCAACCATGGTTTTGTTTGCTCTGTCACTGCAGCAGGACAGACCTGCCTCTGGAGGGAATGTTCTGGTAAGCCTGGAGAGAAGCCTGGGACAGGAGTCATCATCCTGGTCATCAGCTGCTCGCTTGGGGAGTGCAGGAAGTGGTCTATATTCAGACGTAGGCTGGCCTGCTGTCACAGAAAATGGCATCTCTACACGTCACTGAAACACACATGGACACATAGCAGAACAGTAATACAGAAAAATAAATGCTTAATGTGACAAAACAAAAAACATATTGTAGAAATGTTAATAACGATGTAGTGTAGGACAGTCATCACCTTCCCTGCTCGTGGACATCTACTTTTCTCCACACTTTAAAGCTAATCAGGTCCACCAGATACAGATAATTGTTGCTTTCAGAAGTTCTTGGGTGCAATCCTGTCACCCCAGTAGTTCATTTTGAGGGTGGTTTGAACCACAAGGAGTGAAAACGTTTACGCATCAGTCATGGCATGTCTACTGGAGAGAGAGAGGGGGTTTTCTGTTGGATGATGACAACGTTGCAGGACATTCCAGGAAGGACTTAATACACTGCAGGTTACTTAGCCCACATCCAATGCGCAGTGTGTGGGGAACTTATGGCTATGGAACTTAGGAACTTATGGCCTGTTTAATGGATGTAGATCTTGATTAGCTGGTGAAGAGGTGTTAGATGTGGGTTGGATGTGAAATGTGCATGAGATCTGCAGGAGATGTTGGAGGATTGGTGACTACAAATGTAAAAGAACAATGTCTAATGATACACCATGGATATAAAGTAGAATAATTCCATGAGTGTCTTAGAAATAGCTTTGGTACCTTGGTACAAAGCATGTTCTTTCAAACATCATAGCACATAGCCAGGGAATGTACACTGTTGTCTGGGCTTGTTTTTCTTTCTTTTACAGTGGTTTGAGGAACATATCATACCAGCTCTGGGTAGATGAAGTGTGTATCCTGTTAATGTACTTAATATCTATGTTTAAATACACACATATATACCATTTAATAAGGAGTAAATATAAGCAAGTTTAAGTGTATACTTAATCCTGTGCTGTTGTGTTAGCCTATTAAACTAATCTAGCATTGATTGCCTTCACCTGTGTAAAGACGTAGTGTTGCCACAAAAAATGGAAGAAATTTCATATTTGAATATTTAGATGTTTATCATTTCTGTCAGGTGTCTCTTATGTTAATGACTACTGTCTCCAAATAAAATAACTCACAAAGATATGAGCATTACTGAAACAACTTCTTTGGTCTTTGATATCTTGTGCTCAGTGTCCTGATACTGTGAACTATGGCGATAAAATTGTGTGGTAACATTTGTTTTAGAAGTTCCAGTTTACCTGGAAAGATATCATCCTTTTCTGTGCCATTTACAAAAATGTGTATATTTGCCCCACCAGCTGTGCAGAGTACTTTAAAGCAATACAACAAAACAAATACATTGCTTCTAGTCCAATGGTTCATTTATTGACTCATTTAGACTTAAAAGAAAATTATCAAATGCTAAATTGCATTCAAACAGTTTACCTATTACATTCGATTCTTTAAGCAACCTTAACAATGTGATTTGAAACATGCATTTCAAATCTACAAAGTCCCCAGAAAAATACCCCAATCTCATTTCTCTGGCTACTAGAGAAAATGGCACGCGTATTTTCAAAACTGCAAATGGACAAAATCTACTGTGGGCTCTAAAATCAACAATACAGATTTCTACAAGGGTCTTAAAACAGCAAATCGAAAGTTGCGTGACTGAAAATTAAGGCTTATTTGTAATACTGAATCAATTCAGCATGTCAGTCACACTTGTCTGTCATAAGCAGTGTCAGATCTGCTTCACCCCATAATGAAGAATGCATACTCCAAACCCCTATTCCATACCTAGTTATCAAAGGCTATTTACATCCTCAGCCATAGTGACCCCTTTCTCCATTTCGAACGAGAGATATTTCACTGTCAGCAAATCATAGTAAAAAGAGAACATCATACACGCGGTATCAAACTCTGAATTCTGAGAGAAATGAGGAGCTAATGATGTGGATTAAATATACACAACTGCACATAGAAATTCATTTACACTTCAACATTTACAAGACACAGGTCCAATGACCCCCAAAAAGTGCCTTTACTTACATGTGTTTACTGAATCAGAATGCTTGTGTTTTGCCTTTTAGTACAAAATTTGAAGTCCATAACGTGATGAGCAAACATGATCAGCTATTTGGAAGGGGAGAAAGGAAAGCACTTAAAAAGCATCAGGTTATAGAACATGTACAACTTTTTTGCAATGTACCTGTGAACTTCCTGTAATTGGCATCAAGCAAATGTATTCAATACAGATGGGGGGGGAAATGCAGTTTATTTTCTCCGACTCCATTAAAACAAACAACAAAAAAAAAAAGCAAATAAATTCAGTTTTCTGCTGAAGGCATTCATCCCATGTGTCTAATCAAAATTTGCTTCTTTACATTTAAGCAAACCCTGATTCATGTCAGTTCTTGAACGGTTTGTGGGGGAAAAAGTCGATGTATTCATATTAGTCTCTTTATTCCCTCCCAGTGAGAATAAGAGGGTTCTCACAGATGTGACTCAGATGTTGGAAAGTTATAGACCAGATCACTGTGTTTGGTAGCCAGCCATGCCAAAATTAGCCTGGTTCATCACTGGACCAGGTTGTGCCTGAGAGGGCTGAGTCCCAAAACCTCCCATCCAGGCAGGAGACTGTGACTGTCTGTAATGGGGGAAAAAAAAAAAGGGTGCATTTACTAGCCAGATCAAGCGTTTACAGTATGTGCATTTAGTTGATAAGACTACACATGTACATAGCCATAATAAACAGGGAAACATAATTGTTCAAAAAATAAATAGTTAGTAAAATAAATAAACTTGTGAAGGAAGTATGAAAAACGAATACTAAAACCTTAAGGATAAGTGTTTCTTGTGCTGTCTGTAGACAATCAATAATAATTCACAGCAAACCATGCACTGTAAATATAAAGGGACTTACTCCACTCCAAATCCCTGCTGATTCCATGTCTGTCCATACATTCCATAGGATGGTACTTGCCATCCATTTGTCGTCATGTACTGCCCATACTGCTGAGGATTTCCATACATCTGATTCCAATGGCCCCACTGTCCATAATCCACCTATTAAGGAATGACTACATTTAATTTAGTTGCACAATCACAAATGAAACAATTTATTACTGTTGAATCAAATTAAAAGGTGCCTTACAATGGAGCACTGTGTTTATATGCTCTAATCACTTGACTCTTAGAAAATCTAGCATAACCAAAACAGGACAGTAAAACATGCCAGGTCCAGATCACCTGAACTGTCCCGTAATGGTCTAAACTAATTTTATTTATGCTCCCAGAAGGTACATACACCCAGTAAAATACAACAGTAACTTTAGGAAAATATGGCATTCTTGATGCGTGCAACGCTCATAAAATTATTGAAAACAGTTCAAAGCACAAAACAAATGGGTAAAAAAGCTAGCCCAGCTACAACCTCTTCAGCAAACTGACCATGTACTGTACTAAGAAAACAGAGAAGACAAAGACACTATCCAGTAAGGTGCTGGGAGGGTGTCGAAAATCTTCCAGTCAGAGCAGTGCTCAACAACTGTTTTTGTGTTTCATTCGAAGGCTAAATAACAGGGGTTTAAATGGATGTCTAAAACCAAAATCTCATACCTATTACTAATAAGTTAACAAACAAATACTGAACAAATTAATTCCATGGCACCTTTTACTTTTCCTTTTTAAAATGCTAGAAGGTTAACAGCGCAAATGAATATAGATATAATAAATTGTGCACACCTGTTCGGTTACCGGTTGGACATTTTTGGCCATGTCGGGTGACTCTTTGCCCCAGTAGCACTTAACAATATGGCCTTCGATGGTAGTTCCATTTACTGACACAATGGCATGGGCAGCACTTTCATGGGAGGAAAACCTGTGGAAATGTATGGGCCTTAATTAAAAGACATTACACAGCATTACATTAGAGTTAAAGGCAGGCAGCCTTCTAATGTGATCCAGTTAAATGAGTCACACTGAAAACAAATATTTCCTAAAACGCTTAAAAATGTTTAATATATTCACCTCCAAACAATACAATTCAAATGCAAAAATTATCACAAGTTCTTCTCTCTCTCCAGAATATTTATATATTTATTTATTATTTTTTGGTTTTATATAGTAACCTATATCTTCTTATATATATATATATATATATATATATATATATATATATATATATATATATATATATATACACACACACACACACACACACACACACAGACACACACAGACATTTCTGAATCTATGTAATTTTAGAGGGAGCAGTTTAGACCACAGTGTTTAAAGTAACAGAGCCTACAAGTCAAAGCCAATAGTATGAACTCCCAGAATCACTTGTTATTTGGTGCCCTCTAATGGCAAGAATGGAAAGAGAGCTACTTAGAATTAATGTAATTAATAAAACACACTATAAACAGTTTGCTAATATGATGAGACTCCCATTTAAACCACTAATTGACTACATGCAAAATTATGAGTAATTGTGAAATTTATTATAGGTTTGTTCAACATTAGCATTGGATGGAGAAACTGAAATTACAGGAAAAAAATAAAATAAAAAATAAAAATAAAAAAAAACTAAACAAACATCCCCACACACATACACCTGGTTTAAAAAAACAAAAACAAAACAATGCCTTACCAATACCAATACCCAATACATATATAAAAAAAATATTCACAAGGCAAAATACCTGATAAAAGAATAGCCTTTCTCTGGGAAAACTCTGATTTCCATTATTTGACCAAAAGGCGAAAACGTCTGTCGCATAAGGTGCTCTGTAAAAACAGTACAATGCAAGTTACATGATCAATTTAAAGTTTCACAAGCTACAAGACAAAATACTAACAAGAGCATACCTGACTTACCCGAGAGACCTGACTGGATGCCACCGCAGTATACAGTGCAGTTCTGAGGACTTGACTGGTTCACAACATCTTCGAATCTCAGCTGCTTTGAGCTGCCTAACATTTTCAAAAATAAAAATATTTTTTGCTCCAAACCTTGCTCCTCATACGCAGCCCTAAAGGGCCACAGGATTATACAGTTCAGTGCTTTCCAAATCCATCAACAAAAAAAAATCCTATATCATTCTACAGAATTCCACACAACTGCATAGTACTGTTGACCTTCACAAATTGGTCTGACCTAGACGCGTGATCTGCTTACTGTCTTGCACGCTTTTAGGGGCAGGGGGCTTCCGAGTCGCCCAGTTGGTCCGGATTTGCCGTCCACCCAACCACTGGCCACCCATGTGAACTATGGCATTCTCCGCATCCTAGCAATAAAAAAAAAGAAATAAAAAAATGAAGGGGAAAAAAAAAAAGCTTACTTTCTGAAATACCAACATAAAGAAAGCCAATTGCCTAGATATAATACTAGTCCTTCCATTCCCTTTATAGTAAAGAGGCTGCGCCTCAGTAAGTCTTTGTAATAGAAAAACTAAAACCTTAATGAATCAAACCATCAAAAGATTGAACTTCTGATTAGCTGATTTGCTTCAGTGACTAATAAAACTACCATTAAAATCTAAAAAGAATTGAAAGTCATAAAAAATATAATAGTAAACAGAAATAGAAATAACCTTCACTTTGTGTTCCTGAGCTGGAGCCTTACCAGTTTGTTATAGAAGGACACAAATCCATACCCCTTTGATTTCCCTGTTGTCATATCCTTCACCACACGAGCATCCCTGAAAGAACATGGTATATCAAAGTAGTCAGTTCACTTCTAACCTGGCAGCATGGTAAAGAAAAGAAAGGAACCACACACACACACACACACACACACACAAACAAACAGTACTGTAAAACACTTTACAGTCTCCTAAATGATCCAATGAAGTCATTACACTAGCAGTTCTCTGCATCTTTTGACTATCAATGAGCTATCAAAAATACATGTTCATGCAACCTACACTACAGTCAGTTTTGAAAAGCTCTTGATCAGTCCTGGCTTTCATTGCATACTGATCCTGGTGTTACAGACTAGATCTTACACTTTCATACCACTAAAAACAAATACTTAAAAACACAAAAATAAATCAATTTGTTTACCATGCATTCCTAATATCTGCTGTTGTCTCTAATCCTACCAGCAGAGATATATAGAAATATCAAAAGAGAAAAAAAAGGAATTAAACGGCATACATGGCCTGTTAACAGATTTCTTTATTTTTCCTGGTCAATTCTTTACCACCAATATGGAGTTTGGGAAGCTGCAAATTTTGAAAAATTGACATTTTCAGAATTTCAAGATGAATCAAACTATCAACAAAACTAGGCAAACCATAATGAAACAACATTTGTACAGGAAATATTGGAGGACTGTTAAAGACTACTCTACTTTAGCGTTAATACGAAAGTACAAGTATGAAAAGTAAAGAGTGAATAGAAAAAAAATCTACATCTGAGTTCCCAGTGTGCACAGTTCCTTGCTGTTAGCCTTCAAGCTCCTGTCCAATCCTATGAGCATTTCTGTAAAATAACCAGAGTGCTATTAACTGACACTCACAGCTAAAAAAAAGAGAGAATCTGAAAGATTCAGATTCACAGTGACAATTTTTAAATTCCAAATACTGAACTGCTTTAAAGAGAAATAGATTTAGATCTACTTACCATTTGTTTAATGAGGAGTGTTTAACGATGCAGATATTCTATGCAAGAACACACTTTTGCCTCAGGCACTACCCAATATATTTCTCAAGTCCTAAACCTCTGTTTTGTGATGTAAACACCAAGAGTGGGCATTGCCATCTTTTGTGTGAAGCATTAAAAGATTTACTTAGTATCATTCCTACTTTGTGGTATTCCTAACCATCTGAATGTATCAGCAGATAGTCTGGTCCTTTGCCATAAAAACATTGTCATGGTAGTTTACAAATTTACATCACAACTACAATTAATTAAATTTTAGCTCTGCTTTCTCATTTTTTTTTTATTTTAGATCAAAACAAATCACAAAGAGTTCAATAAGCCTTTACTGACAGTGACATAACCACTGATACAAACCTCTCTAGCTGTTTTGTTTTATTCAAAGAAAAGAACAATTAATCTTTTACAGAAGAGCATAACCTCTGCACACTTACGAAATTTTCCCAAAGGGGGCAAATGCAGCTCTGATATCGTCAGTGGTGATCTCAGGACTCAAATCTCCCACAAAAACATGGAAATGATCTGGATGGAGGGAAGAAGGAGGGGGGGGGGACTTTTAATCGGTTTGTTACAGCACCAAAATAGGAATCCTCTATAGTTATGAGTGTAATAACACTCTTTGCTAAACATTACAATACAAGTGTAGGCTAAATAAAACCGTTAGTGCCATCTACATGACCTTCAGCAAAAAAAACAAACAAACAAAAACAAAAAGAATGGGGAAATGCGTGTCTAGTGCAGCATAAATACAGTACATAGCATAGAAGACAAAATCTTACTGGATGTGTCTTTCTTCTGACTGCTTGGAGTTGTTGCCCAATTTACTTTGACTTCCTGCAGATAAACACAATGAAGAATTGTTTATTTATTTTTGTAATAAAGCAAATCACAAAGAAACACAATTTAACAGACACGGCAGGACTAAGTACCTTCCCCAGAATCTTTCTTCCGTTCATTGCGGCTAGGGCAGCTGCAGCATCCCTGTGTTCAAAGAACTCCACAAAGCAATATGGATCATTGCTTGTGTGCTGCAAAACAGAAAGCCCAAACATCTTTTACTAAACAGCAAAAAGGCTTGGTAAAAACAAAACATTAAGTATTTATGACTTTCTTTAAACTGTTTTACACTGATCTCCTAGAAATTAAACCACACTGTTGTCTGGTATACCATCTCTGCGGTTTTATCAGTTCAACATAGATCAGCATTATTACTTACAGTAGGCAAACATGTCTTTGCACCAAGTCGAGGAATACGTGCATCTTTAAGATGGACATGTATCTTATGCTTACCTCTGTTATCATTTTACAACTTTTACAGGGACCGATCTGGGTGAACAACTGAAGGATCAAGTTCTCTGTGACATCCCTAGATAGGTTCCCCACGTACCTGAAAGGAAGAAAACACAGATCCTGAAAACTCAGCTCATCAGACATCCTCATGGACATAAGCATACTACTGAGACAGCATGCGAAGCGTTTTGTCACAGCCAAAGTAATGTCTAACTGCAATGCTGGAGGAGTAGCTAATTACTACGAAAACGAGCAGCACCTCACTGGAGAGTGCCCTTATTGTTCCTGAAAACCGAAAAAGACAAAGGAAAAAGAAAGGCCAGTGAGCCTCTTCTCTGTTACTACCACAGCTCCTAACAAGGAAACCTGACAGATAAAAGCTCAGATAAAATAACAGCTCGTCTAAACACAGGAAAATTAACTCTGCAATGTTATTTGACAGTCACACTGGTTTCCGCTTGAGAATGCCGGAGATGGCATTTCGGCACAGAAGAGCTGCCAGCAGTTGTAGCCGTTTCTATAAATAGAACAGAAGACTAAACAATAACTACAAAATAACCGAGCAAACTTGGCATTTCGACGGTGAAACGTCAATAAAGACAACAGCCGTCAATGTAAAAGGGGGCACGGCACCATGGTCAGTTATCAGGCCTTCGAAAATCAGCAGCGAGCGAGCTGGATGTCAGACAATAGCTAAGCTAGCTAGCTAAACAAGCGGCTACTGAGCTAGCTAGCATACGTTAGCCATCTGACTTCAGGTACTCGCCTGTGTAACTCGACACAAGCCAGTTATACACGAACTTCTCTATGGCAAGTCATCTTGTTACAGTGCAAAGGTATAAGAGCATATACCACCCAGTGTTCAACTCCATTTTGTTTCATATTAACTAGCTACAAGCTCAGACGGCTAGCGTTAGCCAGCCCCGCTAACAGGCTAGCTAGCTAGCTGATATTTATTAGCCGCGAGCTAGCTAGCTAGCTACCGTAGCAACTTAACGGAGACGAGCCGCTCGCAACGGACAGACAACACAACTTCGTGACAACTTAACACACTGCGACTTTCTGGCTGTTAGAATAATTCTTACACGTGTGTTTGAGTGCACATCTTTAACTGGAGTAAAAGAAACCCGTCAGAAATGGTTACGGTCCCGTTAAGTGAACGACTGTGGTTTTTGAACACACCAATCTAAACGCATGGACAGCCATTGTGCTGGAAAGTACTCACAGGGTTTTTGGGTGGCTATCGTCTTCCATTCTCTGATGTCGTACTGAGTCTTGGTGTAACCTGTCAACGGCTCCCGTGCCCTTTTATTTTGGTTAAAAGAACACCAGACCGATTAGCTTGCTAGTTACTTTCTTTATTGTGTAGAAAATGGCGAAACCCGGCCAGCTAGGAATCCAGCCAATGCGCATGCGCGCAGCATCACGGGGTTCAACACGGTGGGAGTGTGAGCGCGTTCAGGCAGCGCAGCCTAAACACAGCAGTGTGTGTGTGTGTGTGTGTGTGTGTGTGTGTGTGTGTGTGTGTGTGTGTGTGTGTGTGTGTGTGTGTGTGTGTGTGTGTGTGCAGGTTCACAGACCTCCGGCCATTATCAGAAGATGTGCAAACATTGTGAAAACCAAAAGTATGTATAACACATGCAAGTATTCACTCCTTCTAGTCAACCCTACTTTACCCTCTCTGGAGTGATGGAGCACAGTCTGATAACTCACTAGGGTGAGTTGGAGTTACCACACCACAGCCAAATGTCTGAAACCCCCCAGTAATGCACATGCATAGTAAACCAGCCCTACCTCACTGTGTGATGAAAATTGTCACACAGAAATAGAAATTATTTTCTAATGCAAGGTATTCCCATATCTATTTGTCATTGTATTTTAGACTAAATCTCTTCAGCTCTGCACACCTGACGGGCCTCCTAGATCCTCTGCCTTTACTGCCAGTTACAGCCTACTTTACAATATGCACTCAATTGTTACTGACAACTCAGTCTGTCATCTGCTCTGCTACCATTCTATTTTTTAGTGGTCATTGCAGATGAGTCCAAGCACAGAAACTATCCAACGCTTTTGTCATGAACTACTTTATCACTCCCACATGCCCATATACAAATCTGCAGCAGGGCCGATTTACTTGTATCTTGAGAGAACAGCACATTGATAGAACCTGTTTGGCTGTTGGTAGCAGGTTAGAAAAAAAGTTGATCAGTTGTCAGTTTTATGATTTTAAGTAGATTGCTTTAATCACCCAAAACCAAATAAATAATAATAATAATAATAATAATAATAATAATAATAATAATGTTGCTGGAATATTAATAGACATTTGGTCTCAGAGACCACCCAGAAAGGCAGAAAGAACACATAAAATCACATGAGCATATTTCATACAGTCTTCATTCTGAATTTATACTTGACTGGATCACTTTAATGATCATTCATTATTAACCAAAACAAGACAGTTAGATGTTCTGTTAGATGTCCCTGTAAACTGCATGCTCATTACCATATGGCATGTTATTATTTTCTTATTTACTTTTTGTGTTAGAGTTTCTATGTAGGCATGCTTTGGTTTTTCAGACATAAGTACCTTCATCCAAGCCCATACTGGCTTTAATTAACCATACAAAGATCAGTAATGACATGCTAGCTGGAAAAAAAAAAAACACCTCAGCAAATTCACAAGACCTGGGGCCATCACTTAAGGTCCTGGAGGGCTGGTGTCCAGCACAGGTTTGGTGTTTTCCATGTTCTAACAAACCCACTAAATCTATCAGTTTAGTTGTATTAGATGTGTTTGAGGGAAATCAAGGGACCTTCCAGGACTGGAAACGATGACCTGTGCACTACACAAACATAGTGCCTCAACAGATGTTCATGTTGTACTGCTGCACCGTCTCCAGTATTTTGAATATCATAAATATTAACCTTAAATGGCCAGAATAATAAGTGTACTGTGCTGCCTGTTTCTTAGCACAGCAGTCTTTATATATTGCTGTGGCGTTGGACAAGCTGGACAAGTGCTGTTAGTCATTTACTGTTAGTCACCTGCTTGCAACTGATCTGTCAGGATTAAATATTATATTTGACTCTGTATGTTCTAGAAAGGTCTATAAATACATTTTACATTTCCGATCAAGCATTTCCTCTAAAATTTCGATTCAGAAGGTTTTCTGATCTTTTCTTAATCATGCTAAACCATTAAATAATAACCCAAGCAACTTCTGAGAAGACCAGAAGGTTATGAACGTAAGCCATTCTGAGGCGGTAGGTCAGCTCTGCTCGCCCCCAGGACTCAGCCCTGTTCACATGGCCGTGAAGCCCACTAGAACTTTCTTAGCAGCCCACCAGCTGCTTCGAGAAACCCACCCCCAGTCAGTCGTACGTCATCACATCGATCCTTTAAAGGATCCCTGTGCGCTGTAATGGCACAATATTCAAGACCGAGACTACAGCAGAGCATGAAAACACTGTCTCCTGTGGAAACGATGGCTACGAATGACCCCCTGCCGCCAGGATGGGAGATCAAAATTGACCCTCAGACCGGGTGGCCGTTTTTTGTGGATCACAACAATCGCATAACAACGTGGAACGACCCGAGACATGACTCTAAGAAGGTAGGCTCAGCGGGGAGAGCCGTGGCGCAGTCGCAGAACTGCGATGGAAGTTGTGCTCCCACGTCCCTGTCGCTCCTCTGCTTTCGAAGTGTCGAATAATGTGGCTGACAGGTGGTCTCATATGGGCAGGGGAGAAAAAGCGGTAGTCTTATTTGCACTGCTGGTTTTGGTGTAGGCGTGAATAACTTCGTGTGGGTTATTAAATTTGACTTCATGGTAAACTGCGTTGAAAAATTCCGCTACATAGATTGAAAATATAGACCTGGATAGCTCGTGGGCTGCTGTAGCTACTTCTAAGGGGTCGCAACTCGAACTGATTAGTTCATGGTCTTGTGAATAACAGGCCACATTCCTAAAATAGCGTCTCATATTCATTCTAGCGGACTGATGGGCTACTATCGCACTGAAATATTTCTGTGTTATGATCTAAGCCGGCCTGCTTGGTGTGTGACGCACTGCAGTCGGATGTAGCCTAGCCTAAAGACGCGGGGTGTTTCAGCGTCTCCATAATGGTTATTTAAAGAGGCTGGAGCTCCGCACACTGCGTTTGTTCGGAATATCGCTGGAACTGCTCGCTATCATGTCCCCCGAAGTTTCCCTTACATGGGATTTGAGACGGATCCACCCTCTCTCCCAGCGCGTCGGTGATGACCAATGAATGGCTCGGTAATGAGAAGGCAGCATCGTGATGTTTCAGATGTCCAAATTCGTCAGAAAATAAGAAACGAAGTCCCACTTTTCACATTAGCTGGTAAAGCTTCTAAGCTCTGGGCGTCCGGCACATTCCGGTCAAGTGATGTTGAAACATTGAAGGGTGCAGACTGTAGGGCTCGCCAGTTGGTATCTCTCATTAGAAAGATCAACACGTTGCTGTTGGCCAAAGTTAGTGTCACCAAGAATCTGCTGGAAAGACACAGCTGCCAGGAGATAAAATGGGCCCAAGGCCGTTGGTGTCCACACGTCCATGCCAAAAAGGCAGAGGACATAAGGTCATTCGCCTTCTGCTCTGTCCTGATTACACTAAATCATTTTCAGTTTTTATTTGATTTGATTTTTTTGATTTTGCTCTGCAATCAGGGATCTATTGTACACCTCCGCTGAAGTATTTCTAGGCTATAGATCAGGAGCCTTGCTGTGTAGACCAAGCTTTAAGAGCTGACCACCACGATTTAATATCAAAACAGTGTTATTGTTGTTTCTCCCTGTGTGGGTTGAGAGATTGTCTGGGGCCCATACCTCTGATTCACACTGATGAGTAAGGGAGGCCTTTTCTCATCATAGATCTGCTTAGTGACGCCCACCCCCTCACAAAGTGTATTTTAAGCTACAGTGTCAACTAAACAGCAACCCATTCAACACACACACACACACACACACACACACATACATACACAAAATGAGTCATGTCATGAATGTACAGTAGCTTATATGTTTTCTATACGAGCAATGTTCAACAACTGTTGGATACTTGCATGTAAGAGGATTTTCACTCTGAATGTGCTCCTGGAGTAGCCATTTATGGGTGTGTTGTATTTGGCCATGTTGTATTAAAAGAAAAAACAGATATGCTAAGTATCAGTTTTATAACAAAACACTGTATATATTAATGTCCTAGATTTTACCTATTAGCCGAGAGGCTAAAGTCCTCTAAACCCTCTTGACCACACTGGGCAAAACCAAAATGCTTTTCACATTTAACACAATTTGCATAGATCGTAAAAGAGCACTGTTACCATAAATATTCACAACTTTACAACAACATGAAAGTCATATGACCTAACACTGCGTTATAAATCTACATTTGTTCAATAATTACTTAAAAAAAACTTTGAGATGTTTAAGATTTACTCAAGTTTTGAAGGATGAGAGTAGGCCTTAAAATAATAGATTGAATAATGGAAAATGGAATATGCTGCTTGTGATGAAACAACCCTTGTTTTCCAGGCGGTTATCAGGGAGGTGATACTTTTGACATAATGTGTAGGTATTTCACAACATCTAATTATCCTGCACATACCAATGGAGCATTCTCACATCGTACAGGAAAGCAGTAGATTATTTATGCCCTGTTTTCTTCACATTCAATTTTGGACTGTTTATTGTCCCAGTAAAATGTTCCAAGCTAAGGCACAAGACTGAGTAGAACGGGCACTTTGATGACGAGCCTTTTTGAATGTAGAAGTGCAAAAATGTAGTGAAGGATCGGGCCAGAAGAGTAAAGTATTTGAAAACCATGAAGGAAGCATATATTGTAAAGTCTGTAGAGATTAAATAAGTTCTTTATCTGTGTGTAGAAGAAATAATAAGGATAATGCATCATGGGTGGAATGTTACATGATGCCGAAAAGTGAAAGATTACACTCATCTGTGAAGTGGGCCAATGACTTTCTTTTACTACAGTGGTTGCCTGGACTAAAAGTTATATCAGTGTTGTGGCACACTGTGAAAGGCAGATCATGTCAGGTTAAAGCTTCTTTAACCTAACAGCTTCTTTAACCTAACTGCATGACAAAGAACAATAAGAAATCACATTTTTACTGTAAATAAAATTGTTGTTACCAGAGGAATATTTTTGCTAAACATCTGCCCCTAACCCTAGCATGTTCTATCTAAAAATACCAGCTTCCTTCAAATCATTGTGATCCTCCACTGACTTCTAGCAGTAGCTAGAGTTGCGTCGATGTTGTTGCTATTCTGGGCTTGACACGCTACTACATGTAAAACGCAAGGAAACCGCTTGCGAGAACTATGTAACGCTGCTTATTTGTGTAAAATCCTGTAATATTACTCAATCGCATCAGTCCACATGTTTTTCACTTTCAGTGATTGTTCGGTATCTATGTAAAGTCTAGAAACACAAGTAAGCGCGTCCTTCCTGAAGAGTGGCTCAAAGCGCAAATTACACTTCCCAACTGTAGGAGCTCGGAACAAGAAATACCAATTCTTTCACAATGCTGCTTTAAAATGACCATAAAATGCAGCTTATTAGACTGCAACATTTCTGCATAATTTAGTGGATAAAAAAAAACTTTCAGAATGGGTTGGTGTGAAATGTAAAATGCTGCATCTAGAGAAATCTACCAACTTAGATTTTTTGACAGGTGATGAAATGAACTAGGGGGTCACAATGTCTACAATACAAATATAACTGTTGTATTTCTTAACCAAAACATTGAGTTTTTGACATCGCTGTCACTGTACAAAAACATTGTATCGAACTTACCTGTTAAATTTCTTTTTACTTTGTCTTCCACTGCAGGATGACTTATTCTTAATCCTGTTAAAGTTGCTGTTTTGGACGTTTATTTGAGTGACCGTGACAGTATGTAATGTCAATATATATGATATTGGTTAAATAGTTTCATGTACCACTCTGCCATTCATTTATTAAAAAATATATAATTTATCAGCTTATTATTCATAGCCAAATCATGTAATAACTTTCTGTGAGGTAACTTTTAGAGGCATTAAAGCCTTTAAATATCTGGTTGCTATCACCACTACTGTTAGCAACTTTCACTCTTTCAGTCTGTTTTTCTAGAACTGGGCATTTCATACTGATATGGGGCTAAATTACTGTGTTATACTAATCATTAATTATGCATACATTTAGAAAACCCTGAATTTCCTTTTAACCATTATTTCAGACACTGTTCGAGCATTTTCTACACATTGAATAGCCTAGTGGAATATAACGACTACTTTCTAACTTTCAGAGCGGTGTTGCTAAAATGATGTAACATGAAGAAACCTATAGCCTATTGCCATATTAGGCTTTTAATCTGATAATGCTATGCTATGTGTTACAGATCATTCAGCTTTCCTCCAGTGGCCCTTGTGCACCTACAGAGTCCTCTCCTCAGGACAAGCACAAGACATTTATTCAGGAGATTAAACAGCCAACCCTACGCCAAGGCTACATCCCAATCCCGATCACCCATGAAAATGTTGAGCCCAGGCAGCACCCATTTTCCTATATGTACCCAGCCAACCAGCAAAACCTAAGGGCAGATGGCCGGACTCCATCCCCAACTCCCACGCTACACTGTCGGCCAAGATCTCCAGTGCAGTCCCCATCAGAGGTTGATACTCACTGTTTGTCCTGCTCACCTGCTTCACAGGGACCTGAGGTACAGCTCTGGGAGTTAGATTTTTTTTCTTTTTTTATGAGAACATAAGTACTGCACTCAAAACAAAATGCTTCAAGTTGCACCAGTCTGGGAGGTCTGAGAAAATGAGTTTAGCTTGACTGAATAATTGTTTTAAAACATGAACTTATGACATACTGTGTGGTAGTGTAGGTAGTATATTTATTACTACTATTTATTATTTTATTATATAGAATCTTTGTCAATCCTGTAAAGGTTCCTGTTGAAATAAAAATACTCCAAGATGCATTAAGATGTAATGAGCCTAGAACAGTGATGCCTTCTTCAGTATATTTTTGGAATTCATTTCACAAGCCAATTCCAACGCCAGAAATGTATTTTTGTTGCTTTCAGGTTCATCATGTCCACCATCCTTCTCAGGGGACGCAGTCTCATACCAACTCCCTTCACCAACCTTCCAGACCCAGCAGTTCAGGCCTCCAGGCAGGCTACATTCCTATTCCTGTCATTCACGAGGGGGCAGGGGGCATCCCACATACCCAGCTCAACCAGACCGTCCATCCTAAGCGCTTTACCCCTACAGAGTACCAACCCTCCTTTCATTGCCACCAACCAGAGGAGTGGAGCCGTGGCCCTGTGTTTTCCACCAGGGAAAAAATTCCAACTTACCGGGAGCAAGTGCCCATCCAGCTTGAGCAGAATCGCTCAACCAGCCCTATCTTGCTTCCTCATAACATAAGGGCTCAGGAGCCAGTCAGAGCACAGATCATGAGTGAGAGACCTCAGGTAATGTAGTCAAAGAGCTCTTCACAACATATTGTTATATGCTCAAGCTCCCAAAGCATATAGAGCTGTTATTTGTTTAAAATGTATTTCTGAACCTGAATTCTGGCTAAAACCCTATTTTATTTGCAGGTCCAGCCACATGTTGCACATGCAGAGATCCCACCCAAAGTTGAACAGTCATTTGAACAGCCTGCCAGCCAATTTACTGAGATTCCTATTAAGAGAGTGGGTGATGCACAGCAGCCTGTAGCACATCCTGTATCACCAACCATACATCAGCCCGTACACGAACCTGAACAGGCACCTATCCAACAGTTTGAGCAACAACCTGAGCCACTGCCTCAACAGATACCAGAGACTGCTAATATCTTCATGCAGTTCCCTCTGGCATCAGAACCCCAAGACAAAGCAGCTCCACAACCAGAGGTTTTACCTCCACAAGTTCAGCCTGAGGAGGAGATGGCGGAGACAGCTGAGACATGCTCAAGCCACCCAGGACTGTTAAAAGTACAGGCAATTTTGGAGCGAGTGGAGAAACTGGCACAGGAGGTGAAGTGTTTCGATGGGAAAAAGAATGATAAAAGATACCTGATGCTGGAGGAGTTTTTGACCAAAGAATTGCTGGCTCTGGACTCAGTAGACCCAGAAGGACGTAAAGACGTGCGCCAGGCCCGACGTGATGGCGTCCGCAGAGTACAAACCATTCTTGAGGACCTAGAGGCCCTCAGTGAAAGCTGCACTGAAACTACTAGTCCAGCCCAGAAAGGAGAGCCAAGCTTGATTGGCCAGGCAGACATGGAGAAGGCCAAGGAGATATCATAACAACCTCAAACCGAAGACCTACTACAAACGAAATACAAATCACATCTCCTCAATCTCCTCAGCCTATTATCACTTGCATGCACAATTAATTTAACTGTTATGTTGGCTGAAAATTAATATAATTTGTTTACTGAGTGCAATTATGTGTGCTGTTATGTGATGCTGCTGTTGTGGAATTTCACCGTGCAAGTGTCTTGTAGCAGGACCATAGTGGTGACCTTGTAGTGACTAAGTTTCAACTTGAAACTCAGTCTCAAATAAGAGGCCTTTATAAATGCAAATGCTTTATTTTTGCTTCTACTTTTGGAAACGCATCTGTAGTTTGCCTTTTGTCATTTTGAACCATGTGGAATGGTTGAAGAAAAGCTTTTAAAAATTCCAGTAAGCAAACCCTTACTTTAGAAGAACATCACTGATCTGAGTTTAGAGGTTTCTCAGAATTGATTTTATACCAGTGGGTAAATAGAAACTGAGATCAGAATTGTAAAAAAAAGAGGGTCACAGTTTTACATGAAAACCAAACTCCTCATACACGTATTCTTAGCATTTCGCGAACATACACACACACTGATCAGAGAAGTTTATGCATTATGCAGTTTTACACAGAATATTGTGATCTTGACATTTGTCAATATCGGTATAAATTGTTGAATGATAAAGAGGATAATGTTATATTTCTACTCTATTTTTTGTGCCAAAATGAACATTTTTACATTTTTCCAATGGTAAAAATGTCCTCCATCTCCATTAAAATGTATTCTCCTCTTGGAAAAAAATATATATGTATAAATAAAAAGATCTAAAAACGTATTTGGACTGTCTTGTTTATACAATTATTGTGAGGCTGTGGAACTTCATAAACACTTACTGATGTGAATAAAACATAGCACTGTACAACGATACACATAGGTTCTGGAATATGCATGTTATTTTTGCTGAAAATTTGTAAACATTGCAATGTGAAAAACATGGAGTCAGGAAGATCTGGCTGCAATAAAATATACATTTTTCTTGTTTACAAGACTGTATTACAAAACATAATGCTGCTAAATATAATAATTATTAATTAAAATGGTTTAAGTGAGTTGTCCAATAACTAGCAACTTAATTGCTGGGTCTTTAATGTTATATGGTTTAACAACATTAAACCATGTAAAAAAATTGGAGGTATATTGCATGAAATGTGTCACAGCTGCCTGTTTGTACCAAGCAAATATAGCAAATAACTAGAAGTTAATAAGGTGTTTAGAACATTAGCTGCAAAATACTTTTAGTTGTTTCTTTATTTCAGGACAGGTTTATATTAACTTCTCTCTCTAGAGTGAATATTTGGTGAGGTGTAGTGGTTAACAACACTGACCTCCTTATGGCAGCCAAGGGCTCAATATATTTGCATAAAATATGACATGAGAAACTAATGGTAGTTCACAATGCAATCTAGACAACAATGCAATGTCTACATATCAAGATAACAAGTGAAAGATAAGTAGGTAAAAAAAAGGTAAATTGTTTTAAGTATATTTTAAATATTAGCCAATTACTTTCTTCCTAATGAAATGGCTTTAGTGTGGCCATGTAAGAACAATGTGCTGCCTTCTTCATTTATGGCTCTCGGAACTAATGAAACTTCTCATTTCCGCTGTGAAACTACCAAAAGTTGTCATCAGTGCAGAGAGAGGAAATTGAGTGAGAAAGTCATCCTTTTTACAGAGAGAAACTGAAAGCATCAGCATCTGATCCACACAAGCTTTTCACCATTTTCTTCTCCCCTAAACTCTCTCGCTTCGCTTCCTTACCTCCTACTTTCCTGGAAGATTAGATCATCTTCATTAAAGAGAAGGTCAACAAGATTTACTGATCCTATCTCCTGTCTTCTTTCCTCCTATATTACATCATCTTCCTCCTAATTCTCTGATATGCTTCTCTTCCCGGTTTCCAAATATGATGTCATACACTTTTTATGACAAATAATCCAACCACCTGTTTGCTAGACCATCAGTCAGCATGAGAAGACAGCAAATGAATTACCTATTTGGACACGCTCCATGACCTCTGTGCCAAGACAGAGAAAAGTCTAGATGTTTGTCTTGCATATGTCATTACTCAAAGCGAGTCATACCTGAAGCACAAAGAGCTCTAGGTACAGATCGGTTACCCCACTGTTTGATATGATCACTCATTGGGTCATGTACCTTGAAGTAGGTCTCTTGTTGAAGACAATTGCACTGCTCAGACATCAGCAAATACTTATCGTCTATAATCAGCTGTCTCTATTTCTCATTTAGAACCAGTTTGGCTTCAAACAAGTGCATTCTAAAGAAACTGCCCTCATAGCACTTACTCAGAAGCTCTATGCTGCAAGATGTGCCATTGGTACTGAGCCTTCTTAATCTCTCTACAGCCTGTGATACAGCTGATCACAAAGATCTGTGATCAGTTCTCACCAACCTTGCAAATACTGACTCAGCATGGCATTGGTTTGCGTCACCAGATGTGGATCCCTTCATAAAGTGGCACCACCAATAAACCACATGTTGGTGAAGTATTATCCTCTCATGGATTCCTCTACCACTGATATGTTGATGACATTGAACTTAGTCTTGCCCATCTTCTGACACTCTCCCATCTCTGTTGCCTAGCTGAGATCGTAGTCCACCATCTGAAACCAAACCCCAGCAAGTTTTAGCTGCTGCACATCCCAGGAACTACTAGGTCCTCATCATGATCTTTCCATCCCCTTCAAGAACTCCCTGGTCGATCCTGGTCACATTTAAGTGTTTTTCTGCTCATATGTTCATTTGAAACTCATGAATTGTTTAAGCAGTGTAAGTGCACCAAGAGTCTGACCTAACTTTAATTCTACAATCTACACAACATGCACAACATTCCAAGAAGAAATTATAGGAAGGCATAATTAATCTGTGCAGTCTGTAGCTTGACATACATGCATCATGTTGTCTGAAGATAACTTTTAAACAAATTCAGATAATCTAAATAACAACGTTCTACTACACCACGTGATAATTTGATCATTCTCATTACGCGGCACAGTGACCCAGCAGGCAGTGTATGCTGCACAGCTCCAGGGGCCTGGGGTTGTGAGATCAATCCATGCATCCCTGGTCTCTGCTTGTGAGGAGTTTGGTGAATGCTCCCTGTGTCTGCGAGGGTTTCATCCAGGTGCTCTAGTTTCCTCCCAAAAACACACATGGAGGGTGAATGGGTCATACTTAATTGTCCCTGGGTATGAGTGTGTGATCAAATGGGCAAATGGGTGTGTAGTAAATTAGTGAGTTTGGTACCTTGTGATAGACTGGCACCCTGTCCAGGTGGTATTCCTGCCTTGTACATTTAGTGATTCTGGGTAGGCTCAGGACCCATCCTGACCTCGAAGAGGGTCCCTCGGACGGACAAATGTAATTTTCAAAGGATTGCTAAACTGCTAGATGACGAAAATATAGATCATTAAAATGTATGGCTGCAAAATTTGAAACATGCAATACACTATAGATCAGTGGCAGTTTTTACAGGCCTCAGTGATAACTCATGCTGAGCAGGCCTCTGCTGTGCTATATGCTCTCATCCAGAGATGTAGCTGTTCTTGTTTCCCTTCGTATGACGAAGGCGGTCACGTGATGTTGTTACTGCAGGAACTCGCCGGAGTCCCTCCTCCTCACTCACCGCTCTCTCTCCCCCTCTTCATTCACGGAGGAGGAAAATATCCGAGCCGGAGTCAGACACGACACAACATGTCGCTCGGGTCCGTCGGTGAAGTGTTCTCGTTGAGACGTGATGGGAAGTAGGACTGATAGTGTGATAAAGCATTCAGCCGACGCAATGCCGACGTCTGTTTGAGTGTAAGCGACACGGGGAGCCTGCTTGGTGGATGGTGAGCTGTCTATCGATGCCCAGCAGTCTAAACTGGCATTAATCAGTACTGGAACACGTTAGCTCGCCAGCTAACTGTCTGCGTTGGCTGGCCTCATGTATCCTGTTCGCTGGCTTCTCGGGCCGAATCTAGTTTAGTCCTGAATAATTGCATGTTTTGGGCTTGACTTGACGTCGACATGGAGCTGTTTCAGGCGAAAGACCATTATATTCTTCAGAGTGGCGACAACGCGCTGTGGTGCAGCAGGAAGGACGGCTCTCTGAGCGTGAGACCCGGTAAGTTGACTCAGTGCTGGCTCACGCGTCAAGCGTTAGGCTGCTGTTTTGTGGCTAGAGCTCGGGTGTGCAGCTGGCTAGCTCAGAACTACTAGGTTTAGCCTAGTGCTAGCTAGCTCCACACCTTAGCCAGCATACTAGCTGTGTTTGTATGTCCAGAGCTAGCTGAACTGTTTAAAACGGTGTATTTGTGGTGCAGAAATGACTTTATCGTGATTGTTTGTTTAGAAGTCGAGGGAATAAATAAATAAGTGAGGGAGGGAGGGAGGGAGGGAGTGAGTGGACTTATTACTCATGTCCTTGGCTAGCTGTGAGACTGGATGCATCCGCCTCGAGTTGTGGCTGCCCTACTTTCAAAACACAGAAGAGCTGGTAAAGTGAGATGTGTGAACCTCGAGGATTGAAACCATGATCTGACAGCTGTATTCAGACAAATTAGGCTCTCTGTTGACCATTCTGTACTGTACTGGGTCAACACAGTCACATCTATGTCAAATGAGGTCTGGGACTGCCTGAGGTCTGTTTTACAGAAGTGATTCGTGCAATTTGGGTCCTGATTAAAAAAAGCTGTGAGTCCTTTTTAATAAGAATCAAGAAGGGTGTGTTTAAAAACATGTAAAAGTAGATGTTGTTAAGGTTTCAAAAGGTAACATTCATTCATTCATTAGTTCATAAAATCCCTTTGAGTCCATTTGAATGAATTTGTGGTATCACCAATGTCAGTCTGTTCAGCCTACAGCAGTTTAGCCCCACCCAGTCAGTTCCTGAAGTTACAACAATCTCTTTAGCCAGATGTGCTTTTCTTTTTTTGAATGAGTCATAATATAGGGGATCCAATTGGATCAAATGTCATTTACATATGTCAGTCCTAAAGTCACAGCAATAAAATCAGCCAGCCTGCTTGTTTGGAATTGCAGCCACAATGGCTATTTGTGGATTAGACACCCATGCTACTTGTCTGAGCAGCAGATATGTATATGCCCAGTTAAACAGTTTAGTTGTTCATTTAAAATAAATACAAACATCATCATAAAACATAAAAATAAAATAGGAAGGCTAGTAGCTTTTCCTGTGTCATTTAATGACTTCCAAACCTTTCCTGATGGCAGCTCAGTATTGTTTGTAGGTATATAATCCAGTACCTAGTTTAGGTAATCAGTACTTTACTATGTTGGTGTGTTGGTGATTACTTTAGGCGTGTTGGTGATGGGATGAAATAAATTCATACGTTTGATGAGTACATACAGGAGAAATCTGCAATCACACAATTTCTATATATTTATATTATATGTTGTGTATTATGTTTGTATTTATTTTATGTACACACACACACACACACACACACACACACACACACACATTGGTGGATCAAAGGTCATTTACATATGTCAGTCTTAAAGTCAAAGCAATAAAATCAGCCAGTTGATTTCTAAATGCTAATGCGAGGTTGAAAACATTTTGGTATATGAAACCACAAGTGTCATCAGTAGACCACAGTGAGCAACACATTTACAATAAATGTATCTAGGTTATAGATGGTGTACTATTTGATCTTCTTGCAGTGATGTTTCCAGTTTGTGGCACTTTTGAGCTATTTTTTCAGAGGTAGAGACACTAAAAGTAAACAGTAGTCACCTGTGCCCTACAGATTAAGCATATCAGAATCTGTATCTGGAGGTCCAGTCAAGTTTTTTTCCTCATTGATGGATCATAGATCGTCTCAAACCTGTAGGCTTGACAAAACCTTGATTAGTACGAGGGCCAATTGCATATTTTATGATGCAGGAGTTCTCAGTTTAGCCAGGTTACTTTAAATTCCCAGTCTACCCAATGCAAGAAGATAAGAGCTGATTATCGTTCCTGTTGGACAGTTCTCACTTTTGAGACAAAGTTGTGAAATACCTCTCAGGTGTTGGAGTGTGGAAACATTCAACTGTGCAGTGTTGTGACTTTCCAGGATTAGAGCTCAACACCTTCCTAATATCTTTATTATCCTTTAAGTGTGGCAGTTTTAATTGCATGTTCAGCTCTCCATACTTTAATATTTATTTGTGTCAAGAAACCATAGCGGCATGAATTGTATTGTGACCATACAATACTTTCAAGTATTTGTTTTTCCTGCCATAGCTATAATATAGCATATATATATATAGCATTGTCTGATAAACATGCTTATGCATCCTGGAAATGCCTTTAACACCGGGGTGTCCAGTTTTAACTACAAAGGGCCGGTGTGGTTGCAGGTTTTCATTCCAACTAAGCCGGCAGTCACATGATTAGCTGTTTGCATTGCGACTAGTTTATTAAACAAGTAGAATCAGGTGTGCTCCTGCTTGTTTGGAATTCAAACTTGCAGCCACAATGGCTATTTGTGGATTAGACACCCCTGCTACTTGTCTGAGCAGAAGACATGTATTTGCTCAGTTAAACAGTTTAGTTGTTTATTTACAACAATTAATTTATATTGTTGTAAATAAATTTATATTGTTTGTAATAAATACAAACACAAATCATCATAAAACATTAATAAAGGGTATAGGAAGGCTAGTAGCTTTTCCTAGGTCATTTAATGACTTCCAAACCTTTCCTGGTGGCAGCTCAGTATTGTTTGTAGGTATATAATCCAGTACCTAGTTTGGGAAATCAATACTTCACTAGTTGAGTCAGGTGTGTTGGTGATGGAATGAAATTAATTCATACATTTGATGAGTACATACAGGAGAAATCTGCAATCACACTATTTCTATATATTTATGTTATATGTTTGTATTTATTTTATGTATACACACACACATTGGCCAAACTCACATCCCTTATATATAACAATTATTTAATGATATGTATGTACACATACACCAGCATGTTAAATATTGTCTCTTTTTAAATTAACATCGTTTTTTTCTGTTTCTGCCAAACACTCTGTTTCACTCACTGTGTGAAATTGCACAGTTTTGTTTGTCATTGCACAGTTACACTTTTAAATATGTTGCTGTCCAGTGTAACATTCAGGTGTGCAATTGGGAGTTGGTGGCGTCTGCTGTGAGTGACTGTTAGGGGGACAAAGGCCCTTTACGATATGAATGAGTAGGCTATGGGGCTAGCTGGCCTTTGCCACGTGTGTGCAGCCAAGCTGAGCCGGTTAGGGTTGCAGCACTGTTCCATTATTTAATTGGAAAAGGGTTTCCACTGTTTGCATGGCTCATTGATAGCAGCTGATTTTAAAGAATTCAGTAAGTATATATGTGTGGAAGTATGGACTGTTTGCATTCTTTTATAATTAAACCAGACAATTTAGCAACTTGGGCATGAAAATACTAATAGTATACAAATTTACAAATTTGCAAATTTCTTGAGACAGCAGATACAGGTTCTAAGTGTCCTTGTTGAATGGTTAAAAAGCCGCTTTGCACACAGCTACAAGCATCCCAACTGTTCTGTTACAGGCTGATTCATGTCACGTTAACAATATGTAACTCACATTTTACTAATAAACATTTTTTTCCAAAATCAAGGGGATATTAAAGGAGTTGGTCTCCACTCTGCTGAGGCACTTGGCCACAAGAACATTAGTAAGGTCTGGTATGTTCGCAGAGGTAGTGGATGGAGCTCTCACAATCCAGAGAACAGCAATCCACAGTCCAGTACTGGGCTTCTACTACTAACTCTAGTTCCTCCATTTTCAGAGGTTCAAAAGTAATTGGAAAAACTTAAAAGCATAAATTTACGATTCAGAATTACTTTTAATATTTGGATGCAAATCCCTTGCTGTCAGTGACTGCCTTTTTAAGACAATTCCATTTCGTTGTCCTAAGCAGTTGTTTGTTGGGTTGTTTTTCGTGGTGTGGTTTGAATCTTGATCCATATGTACTAGGAAGCGTCATCCTATCAGTTTTGCAGTGTTTAACTCAATCTGAACCAAAGGGAGAGCTCTGTACATTTCAGAATTCACCCTACTACTTCTGTCTGTGGTTACGTCATCAATAAACACCAGTGACCCAGTTCTGTGGGTCCCATGGCATAACACTGTCTTTACCCTGTTTGACAGATGATGTGGTATGCATCTGATCATGAATGCTTCTTTGCTTTTTCTGTTTTCCATATTCTTGTTTCAGAACTGGACAGGCTTTATTATATTTTTAGCAAAGTCTAGTCTGAGTCATACTGTTACTGGCAGTTTTGTAAACCCTCTGCATTTACATTCATGAATGCATCTCTTGATTGTAGACTTGAACAATGATACACCTACCTCCTCAAGTGTGCTCGACTTGACTAGATGTTGAGAAGAAATTATTCTTACACCAAAGTAGGATTACTGTGATCATCCACATTAGTTGTCTTCTGTGCTCTTCCAGGCTTGTTGGTGTTACTGAGCTCACCAGTGTATTACTCCTTTTTAGGAATTCACCAGATTTGGCCATGTCTAAAGTTTCTGTTGTCTCTATTTAAGGGTTATTTATATTTTTAGAATTTCCAGCCTATCAATGGCCTTCGGTACTTGCATCAACACTTCTTTGGAACAGATATTAATGAAAGAGTTTTCAAAAACAGGATCCAACTTTAATCTCCTTAAACATAAAGTAACTTATGGACCTGACTGTGTAGGGCCTTTTTCCAGGATGGAGATTAAGCTTAGTTTTTGACTTCACTAAATTATTAATTGAGGTTGTTTAGGACCAGGCATATTCTCTATCTGAGACACCAACCCAGTGTAGAGTTATCCTAAACAACTAGGCTACTTGCAGACACCGAAGCACACTTACTTTAAATATGTGATGGTTTTAAATATTTTAACATGAAATATGTAGTTGACAAACTAAAATGGATGAAGTTTATTCATTCGTAAGGAACAGTTTGCTTTGCTGGTGTAAATGCAATAACATCTATTGTTAATGACAGTTGACCCACCTTAAGGTGTGGTTTGGTTTTCTTGGTGATTATGTCAACAAAGGTCAAGGTTTAGCTTTAGCAAATGCCTACAGTGTGAAAAGCAAAATGAAAAGACACTTAAAGTGTATCAATTAAAAAAAAGGTTTAATTTCTGCCTCTGCTGGTGTTTGGTGAAATACAGTGGACATATTTTGTGATATTCTAAAAAGGGATACAATGGAAGTTGTTAGACAGTCAAAGACCTCAGTCAAGAATGAACACATTTCACAACTTTATTGGCAAAACAGAGATTGTGCATATTTTGAACTTTGGAACAGTTTACATGTCCCTCATTTTGGTTGAATTTATAAGAGGCATAATAAGTATAGCATTTTAAATGACTAAATACATGCCAGTAGCTTTCACATGCATTATGCATTCTTTTCTTTGTTTCAGCAACTGATTTGCTACTAGCATGGAACCCTATATGTTTGGGACTGGTGGAAGGTGTTATTGGAAAAATGCAACTTCATGCTGGTAAGTTGAAGACTGATATTTTTTCCTACAAGGTACTGATGCGTATTCCTTAAGTAACAAAAGTCCTTAAGGACAACAGCTATAAAGTGACATAACCTTGCACAATCAGAGTTGGTTCATCAGAAGGCACTATATCATGGAGTCATGTAAAAACATGAGCTCAGCAGTGAATATTGCCCTGTTCAGCACAATCGGTAAGAGTTTTGAAGGGGGAAGCTTGACTTACCAATGTGCTTTTTAGTCCTCAGTGAAGGTCCTAAAATATCTTACTGTTTTTGCCTTTCACAGGTTCTGCATTTTGAGGTGACAGGACACACTAGAACTCAGTTCCACTAAAACCATGCATCACACTTTCGTATCTCCATGTTCTGAGAAATGAGCCTCAATCCATGGCTAGCATGGCTAGCAGGTTTTCGTTTTGAGTTGTTCATAGTGTGGCCAAAGAGTTCCTCTTCCCTATTTTGATGTGAGAATAGAGCTTGTATTGAAGTCCATTAAAGTCACATACAAAGTGCCGGGATTCTGAACTCTCTGAATTAATCGGACTGGTTTGTTTACACTGCCTTAGTACCTAGTTTTTGAATTTTATTTCATGGTTCACACACAGTTTTTGTCTTTTTGTGCTGAGCCTTGACCAAACCTCATTTAATTGTCTTGTGTAATCCTCAGAATTGCTGAGAGAATACCTCATAGGGGTGACTCATAAATCTTGGCAGGCTGTGCCTTCCGTTAAGCAGGGAAGTGCGCCGTAGTGGTGTGAGGAATGTATGGAACTCTTGAGCCATGACGCACCTCTTTCCTTTCTCTCTGTTTAGACCTTCCTTTGGGCCTGATTCTGATCCGCCAGAAAGCACTGGTGGGCCTGTTGCCAGGAGACCATAAGGTCTACAAGATCACCAAGATAGCAGTCGTTCCACTTTCAGAAGAAGAACCACAGGACCTGGAGTTAGAGGTGAGGAACAGGGGCCATTTACTGCCCAGAATGTTTCCGAAAAATCGCAGATATTTCTTTCTCTCTAGTACATGCTTAGGGCATAAATTGCATTGCATTGTCCTACGCCTTTTGATATTTACCAGGATACTCCCAATTCCTAATTCATAGTGGTAGTCTGCATTATACACAGTTTAGAATTTGACATTTGACTGTGAAGTCCCTTAAGTAGAGTAACCTCCAGTCAATATATGTTAGGTTATTTAGAGGATGAGAGGTAGGGCGTGTGTGTGTGTGTGTGTGTCTCAAAGGTCCCTCAGAGTAATCGCAATGTTTCTAAGGTGTCAGTCTCTCAGGAGAGCCTTTGGGAATGAAAGAGATGGTTTACTCATGTAAGTGAAGAATCTCAAGAACTGCGACAAATAGTCATTCTTTTGGTGTGTTTTCAGCTACATACCACAGAATGATTATTCTGATGTGTAGCCAGGGTAGTCTTGTCCTATTGTGTTTTTCTCTGTGTTTAAGAACTTGGAAGTAAATTAACATTTAAAAACGCATTAGATCAGATATACTTTGTGTTACTGGTGTTGATCCTAATACACATGGACTTATCAGTGGGTTTGACAGTTGCGAGTATCCTCACGCCTATAGCTCAGTGTATGTACAAGGACTTGTATATGAAAGTGTGGCTAGATGTGTTCCATGTTTTGTGTGAATGGGTGAAGGTAATCTATGTACCAGAATTATTGATAGCAATGCGGTCAGCATGGTTTTCCAACCATTGTCCTGTTGTTGTTTTTTTTCCTAGCTTTGTAAGAAGCACCACTTTGGGATCAACAAACCAGAGAAAATCACTCAGTCCCCAGATGATTCCAAGTTCCTGTTAAAGACTCTAAGTCAAATCAAGTCTAATGTTGCTGTTCCCATGAAGAAAAAGGTTGGTGGCTTATTTCAAAGTACCCTATTCATTTCCTATTCATTTGTATTGCTGAAAAGGTTGGGTGGTAGTATGTTTTGTGAACCACTCTGCTGTACTGATGTCTTGTCTTGCCAGGTCATTGCATGCAAGTCATTTCTTTGTTATACTCAGCTTGATTATATTTGTTCGCTTTCATTCATTTTCAGGTAAAAGAGAACAAAGAAAAGGAACGTCTGGAGAGGAGACTGCTTGATGAGCTGTATAAGATATTTATGGATTCAGATTCCTTTTACTACAGCCCCACGTATGACCTTACAAATAGTGTCCAGAGACAGGGAGCGTCAGAGAAGTCTGATCTGCCACTGTGGAGACAGGTGAGGGCTTAAAAGAGCCTCAGGATTTTTTTTATAAAGCCACTATGGATGGGGTACTGCTAATTTGTTTTTTTTGTTTGTTTTTTTGCAAAAATGTGACTCTGCATTGTGGAAAGGTGAAAATGCATCACAAAGAAAACATTCTGTTAACTATGAAAATATCCGCATCAACCCAAACCCCCTCCAGTATGTTCATGTCATGCTTCACACCCCTCCCACATCCCAGCTCTAGTCTCATTAGTATATTAGTATTAGTATATGCAACAACATGGATACTAGTTTCTTTTTTTTCTTTTTCTTTTTCGGTTTAGTTTGAGTACCTTAATTGTGAGTATCAAAGGATGACAATTTAATGTGTTTGATGGTAGTTCAGCAATACAATTTAGGAAAGGTATGCTACTCTGCTTATTAATGCTACAGTAAATTAGTGCTACAGTTATCATTTATAGCATGTTTGTTATTGGTTTAACTAATAGCTAATATTTACTTGTTAACATTTTAGAGATTAATTGCAACGGTTTCTGGGCAAGTTTTAATGATTAAGTTGATAATTAATGTTTCTGCCTTTCCATTATCTACCAAACTTTACTCAAGAAAATATAGATGGCACTGAGGATTCTCTAAGGTCAAGTCACTAAGAACTAGTTAAAAAGAGGAAACAATAAATAAGATCGCTTGTCGAGAATATCAGCTGGACGACTGTAATTTGACTTTTTTTTTTTTTTTTCTTCTCCAGGTGGACGACAGATTCTTCTGGAATAAACACATGATACAGGACTTAATTGACCTGCAGGTGGGAAATGCCACATTTAAATGTTTGTTTGTTTTCAGTCGTTGAAAGTGTACAATACAAAGCCAATCTGTAAATGGACTGTTTTCAGGTTCCTCAGGTGGACTTCTGGGTGATTCCCATAATCCAAGGCTTTGTGCAGGTAGAGGAGCTGGTGGTGAACTACAGTGAGAGCCCAGATGAGGAGAAGAGCAGCCCAGACACGCCACCACAGGAGCACACCTGTGTGGACGACATCCACCCTCGCTTCACTGTGGCTCTCATTTCCAGGCGGAGCCGCCACCGCGCAGGTAAACTGTGATGAGTTTTTGGTGTGTTGCTGAGACTTTGTGCTCTTGATGTCTAGGCCTATAAAGTGATTGTGTGTAATCTGACCTTTTCCGTTAAAGGCATGCGCTACAAACGCAGAGGAGTGGACACTGAGGGACATGTGGCCAACTATGTAGAAACGGAGCAGCTAATCCATGTGCATAGTCACACACTGTCCTTTGTACAGACACGAGGATCTGTCCCTGTTTTCTGGAGCCAAGTTGGGTACCGCTACAATCCCAGACCTCGTCTAGAGAAAGGTATGGTGTGGCCACTCCCTCTGTAGTTTCATCATTAAGAAGGCATATGGAGAAATCTATGATGATTTCTTCAGTAATATATAGTAGTGTATAATAGAAGAGACTTCAGCTTTGTCCAGGAGTGTCAGCTCTTCACTTGTGGGTACAGTGGGATGGAGAGTGGCTATTTATGTAAAGTGGTCATGTGCTTTGAATAGAAAAGTGTCTTTGTATTTTTTTATTAACCTTTTACATGATGTTTTTTCCCCACATTTATTTTGCAGAAGAGAAAGAAACAGTTCCCTATTTTTCTTTGCACTTTGAACAGCAACTTAAGATTTATCAGAAACAGGTAAGTTTGCTGAATCGTTATAAATTGTTGTAAGAGCTGAGAATGATAAAGCAGTTTTCTGATTGAGCATTTATTTAATTTTCTATTTATTTTTAGCCAGGCTTTATTATATCAACAGACAAAACATGAGGATTTTTCATTTCATTGTTTTCTGAATATGACTGTTGAGGTTTTGAATGACATCTACCGTTTTTGTTTTTTGTGACAAATGGTGTCAGGGGACCTTTTGTTGTTTAAAATCTGAGTGAACCTTAGAGGTCCTAATCCTCTGTGCTGTCTTGGACACACATATATATATACATTATGAAGCAATTGCTGTGGTTTAATACTGTATTTGTTTTACCAGGTCATCGTCAATCTAGTGGATCAAAATGGCCGTGAGAAGTTGATTGGGGACGCATTCCTTAAACAAGTGCTGCTGTACAACAACCCCAACTTGACTTATGTCTCTTTTGATTTCCATGAACATTGGTAAGAACATTATTGCACTCTTAAACTCAGAACACTCCATTGGAGTAATGTTTGTTGGAGTAACTGTCTCTGCTGTCAGGGAATAATTTGTACTATATTTTGGATTGCTGTGAGGTTTTGATTCCCCTCAGGAACAAGAGACATGGATGGTGCAGGATTTTATATGTTCTCCACCCCACCTCATCCCCAACTACTCAGCTTATCTAAAAGTATTGGCTGGAACATCATCATTCCAGAAAACACTGCTTCACAGCTCAATGCTGGGGGGGCTTTATACCCCTCTAGCCCATGCCTGGCATTAGGCATGGTGCCAGTAGGTTCATGTTCTGTTCCTGATCTGCTCCAGAGAGTCTTATTATTATAAATTCTTCTTTACACAGGCTAAACAAGATGTGGGTGTGTGGGTGTGTTTGCACATCTGTGTCAGCAATGGGTGCTACTTAAAATAGCTAAACGAATTCATTGGAGGAATGTAAAGAATTCTCAAGAGACATATAGTGTAAAGAATTATCAAAACTAACATACATTAGTTGTGGTTTATCATATAATTTTATTATTCATTTTAACAGATTGCCCATTTTAGCGTTTACAGTTCTTGTTGTAGATTTCTATTTGCCAGTCTATTTGTAAATAATGGCTGACGTCTACTGAGAGCAGCCCTTTTTTTTAAATGACTGGATGCAGCTGATGTGTACATATATGTTCTATTTAATTAAAGTAATGTAGTATTAAGAACTGTGAAGTAGACATAGATGGTATAAAGCTGACCTCTTCAGTGCCTCTGTTTAGATAAGTGAGTACAGGAATGTGGGACAGTAATACGTCTTCTCTTTTCTCAGTCGAGGGATGAAGTTTGAGAATGTGCAGACGCTCACTGACGCCATTGGTGATATCATCACAGACATGCGATGGGGCTGGTGGGTACTCTACTTTGGCTTTCAGAAACCACCTGCATGGAACACTGTATCGGCAGCTTAAAATATTTAGAGCAGGGGTGCCAAACTCATTTGAGGTGATCAGTTTATATTCTTAAACTCAACTGTGTCCACATCTTTTGGAAAAAAAAGCCATGACAACTCTTTGTTGTCCTGCCCCTAGCAAAAGGGCATATTCTGATGGACCCTCTCCCTGTTTTTGCGTACATGTCTGTGTAGGTTTGGATTTGGCAGAGTTTATTTCTTTTCTTTTAATAAACAGCAATCACTGTCAAGAACATGGATTCTAAGACCGGATTAGAGCCTTCATTGGGCCTGTTACAGTCTATGCCACCCATGATCAAGAGTGTTTTAGCATCAAGCACGAAGGAGATTAAGCATGTCCTTCTGTATTGGCAATAGGGTGGACCAAGCAGGAGTCATCTGTACACAAGAGGGCATTTTCCGTGTCAACTGCATGGACTGCCTGGACAGGACTAATGTAGTTCAAGCTGCTATCGCTCGTGTGGTTATGGAAAAGCAGGTATGCAAAATGACCCCTGTATTCTGAAGATTGTATAAATTCTAGATTCTGAGTTCTACATTAACTGCAATGCCCTGTCATGCTGGTAATTGTGCTGAACTTGTGCTGTAACTCAGTATGTGTGAGTTGAAAGCATTTTGCTCTCGTTCTAGTTGAAGAAACTGGGGGTGATGCCCCCTGAACAGCCACTGCCCCTCAGGTGTTATAGGATCTACCAGGTGATGTGGGCTAACAATGGTGATACCATTAGCCGCCAGTATGCTGGCACAGCTGCCCTCAAGGTAATTCTCAAGGATAACTGGTTGCCATTTTAAGTTTTTTTTTTTTTGTTACACAGCATCTTGTATTTAAATTCAGTAGAAAGCCGACTTATTCAATTTATTCAATTTATTAATTTTTTGTCTGCATGATGTCATTTCGTCCATGCTGGAAAATAAACAGAAAGCAACAGGGAAACAAGGGATTTGGGATGGGTTTTTTTGCAAAACACATTTTTGTCATTATTATTTTATTTATTTAGGGTTTTTTTTTGTTGCAAAACCTCAGTGGTAAAGTCTTAGAAGTGGATTTTACACACACAAACTTTATCTTTGTTATATAATGATTGTTGTAGCTGTTGTTAGAGTAAGAAACATTTTATTTTATTATTATTATTATTATTATTATTATATTTTGAATGATTATATTTCAATTTGTGTAATAATCAGTAACCAGAATTGCTTTGAATGAATATGCAATACAGGGTTTTGGAATGAAACTCTGTACTTGCTAAATAGAGTTGTTGATTTGTGGAAATGAAACAACTGCGCATAAAGGCTGTGTTGTCCACCCAGACAGTAGCAGAGTGGTTGGCTTGACACGAAAACAAAGCTCTTATTTCATCTGCCTTCTTGTTGTTGTTTTGTTTTTTTCTAGCAATGTAACGTGACTGCAGTGTGGCATCCCCCCCCCCCCCCCCCCCCCATTTTTTTATTTTGTTTATCGTATATAGTTTAGCAATAGTGTTTATGGTATTGAATTTTACTTTATAAATGTATTATTTTTCATTATTTTATGAAATCTGCATGTTATCATTCCGGCGGTGTAGGGGGACTTTACACGAACAGGAGAGCGGAAACTGGCAGGAGTGATGAAAGATGGTGTGAACTCAGCTAATCGCTACTATCTGAACCGTTTCCGTGATGCATACAGACAAGCTGTCATTGGTGAGAATAACACATACACTTAATTCCACTGTCATTGCTGAAGGTTTTAGAAAAATAAATGGTGCATATCATTTGGTGAGATCCTCTTATCTTTTTCTTGGATTTCCATCCCCACCAAAGACCTCATGATGGGCCTCCCTGTGACGGAAGACCTGTATTCCATCTTTAGCAAAGAAAAGGAGCATGAGGAAAAAGTAAAGCAAAGCCAGAGGAGAGCACAGGAGCAGGTCAGCCTCCTCTTACAGACCTACATGCAGCTTCTTCTGCCAGATGATGAGAAGTTCCATGGTGGTTGGGCCCTCATTGACTGTGATCCCAGGTAAAAAAAACAAAACAAAACGTATGTGTGTAAAATATATATATATATATATATATATATATATATATATATATATATATATATACAGTCATGCCCGAAAGTATTCATACCCCTGTCAAAGTTTGACTTAAATTTACTTTTATTTAACCAGAAATTATATTTTTGCCTGGAAATGACACAGGCATCTCCCAGGAGATAACACGA
Organism: Salminus brasiliensis; assembly: GCF_030463535.1. Lineage (NCBI taxonomy): Eukaryota > Metazoa > Chordata > Actinopteri > Characiformes > Bryconidae > Salminus > Salminus brasiliensis. The sequence continues at coordinate 34,888,207 of NC_132881.1, read as the reverse complement.
TGATGTACAAGAGGCATCATTGTGGGAAAAAATATTTCTCAGCTTTTATACACATTTGAACAAAAAGTGGCATGTCCAAAATTATTCATACCCTTCTCAGTAATTAATAGAAAAGCCTTTATTGGCTATTACAGCAATCAAACGCTTCCTGTAATTGCTGACCAGCTTTTTGCATGTCTCCACTGGTATTTTTGCCCATTCATCTTTAGTGATGAGCTCCAACTCTTTGAGGTTCGAGGGTCTCCTTGCCATCACCCTGATCTTTAGCTCCCTCCACAGATTCTCAATTGGATTCAAGTCAGGACTCTGGCTGGGCCACTGCAAAACATTAATGTTTTTGTCTGCTAACCATTTCTTCACCACTTTGGCTGTGTGTTTTGGGTCGTTGTCGTGCTGAAATGTCCACCGGTTCCCAAGGCCAAGTTTCTCTGCAGACTGCCTGATGTTGTTGTTGAGAATCTTGATGTATTGCTCTTTTTTCATGGTGCCATTTACTGCGATCAAGTTCCCTGGTCCATTGGCTGAAAAACACCCCCAAAACATTAGGTTCCCACCACCATGTTTGACAGTGGGGATGGTGTTCTTAGGGTTGAAGGCTTCTCCTTTTTTACGCCAAATGGTGCACACATCATTGTGGCCAAACAATTACATTTTTGTTTCATCTGACCATAAAACAGAACACCAGAAGTCTTCTTCTTTGTCAAGATGAGCATTTGCAAAGGTCAAGCGGGCTTTTGTGTGCCTTTTCTGGAGAAGTGGTGTCCTCCTTGGCCTGCGTCCGTGGAACCCAGCAGTGTGCAGTGTCCGTTGAACTGTCTGCCTTGAGATGTCGCCACCAGCAGAGTCCAGATTCACCAGGATGGCCTTGGTGGTGATCCTTGGATTTTTTTCACCTCTCTCACTATTCTCCTGGCCAGCACAGGTGTCACTTTTGGCTTCCGACCACATCTTCTGAGATTTTCCACAGTGCGGAACTTCTTGTATTTTTTAATAATACTTTGCACTGTAGCCACTGGAACTTGAAAACATTTTGATATGGCTTTATAGCCCTTTCCTGACTTGTGAGTGGCCACAATGCACAGCCGCAGGTCCTTAGTGAGCTCCTTTGTCTTAGCCATGACTGTCCACAAACCAACTGCAGAGAGCTGCTGTTTTTCTCCTGCTGAGTTGATTAAAACAGCTGTTCCCAATGAATCAGGGTAATTAGGATGCTTTAAAACAGCTTGGACTATTTGGAATGGTATAGAACTTTGGATTTTCCCATATACTGTGACGGTTTTCAAAGGGTATGAATAATTTTGGACATGCCACTTTTTGTTCAAATGTGTATAAAAGCTGAGAAATATTTTTTCCCACAATGATGCCTCTTGTACATCATCGTGTTATCTCCTGGGAGATGCCTGTGTCATTTCAAGGCAAAAATATAACTTCTGGTTAAATAAAAGTAAATTTAAGTCAAACTTTGCCAGGGGTTTGAATACTTTCGGGCATGACTGTATATATATGGTATTGATGGATTGATATATGTATTGATGATTTTTTTTTTTGCTTTTTCCTTTGCTTAAGATGCCTTTTAAGAATGTGTTTTTTTTATGACTAGTCAAATAATGTTAAGTAGGTTCAACCAAACTGAATCACAGTGTTTATATCCTGCCTGGATTTAATTTTGTTGAAAACTTCCAATCATCATTACATACAGACTCTGCTAATAATGTTCATACAGAACAAGATCATCAACAGTATTAAATATTCCTATTTTGAAATAATTTGGATCACAGATTGATGCTGAAGCAACCGAATCTTTACTGAATGTCAGTGTGAATACACTTTGTGTACTCTTCCTCTTTCAGAGTATGGTCAATGGCTCAAAGGTGACTTTTTGCATTTATAGTTTTTTTAACAACTTGGTCTTGGGTGAAGGAGTTGTATTTCTTCAAACCTTGTTGGCCTTAATGATGTTAAATGCAGAATGACTTTGTAAGCCTAACAGCTGTTGGCTGAGGGTCTAAGATTCTTCTTACTTGGGGTTTACCCATATTAAGACATGAGATTCTTATTCTTTTGAGTATCTCAAGTCAGAATGTGGTGCCGTTGCCTTCCAGTTGGTTCTTTCAGCAGTACATGGCAAGCAATGAAATACATTTCTACATAATGATTTTTTTTATTCCTACATAGCCTGATCGATGCGACGCACAAAGATGTGGATGTTCTTTTACTGCTGTCCAACAGTGCATATTATGTTGCTTAGTAAGTGACTCATTTAACAGATATCATACATATGACAAAATCATATCTTGCATGTCTCACATCTCTTCATTTTCATTTCAGCTATGACGAGGAGGCAGACAGAGTTAATCAGTACCAGCGTCTCAGTTTAGAAGGTCTGGAAAAGATTGAAATAGGTAAGGTCTTCTGTGCATTTTGTATGAGTCAGATAGACCACTACTGCTGAGTTGTTTGCCCATGGTTTAGAAATTTTAATTGATTTGTTATTGTGGCATAATGTTTTTCTTAAGGCCCAGAACCCACTCTATTTGGCAAACCCAAATACTGCTGCATGCGACTGCATTATAGAAACGAGGAGATGAGTGGTTACTTCCACACCCTAAGAGCGGTCACTCGAAACCCAGAAGATGATGGCAAAGGTACAAGTCTATAAAGCTTAAGTCACTCTTTTTTTATTTTAGATACTACCTCAGTTTTTGTTTGGCACAACTGCATATTGAGTGACTGATTTATGATTATTCTTCTTGTTTGTGATTTATTATATTAAGTTTCTTTGCTTTTTTTATGTTTCAGACACACTGCAGTGCATAGCAGAGATGATTCGCCTCACTAAACAAGCCTCAGGACTTGATCTGCCAGTCATAGAGAAGAAGTTGGAAAGGTTGGTAGATTTGTTTTGCCTCTGTCCATTTAGGGTTATTCCAGGTGAAGATGAAAGTCTGACAACTTTGTATGTACTGCTGTTTTTTCTGCATTAGGAAGCACAGTAAACCGCACGAAGACATCATGGGCATACAAGGAAAAGCCAGTGAGCAAGTTCTTGGCTCAGGTTTAGCTCAGGGCAAGAATTTCCTCATGAACAAATTCTCATCCCTAAATCAGAAAGTAAAGCAGACAAAAACCAATGTCAACATTGGAAACTTTAAGCCGCTTGGTAGACTTGGGACCTTTTCCAGGCCAGAAGTGAAAGTGAACTTCCTAAAGCCCAACATGCATGTGAACCTTTGGAAATCAGATAGCAGTTTGGACACTTCTGATGGAAATCCTGGCTCTGTAGGCATTAAGGACCTTTGTGATAACCATTCAGATGTGGAGATATCCTCTGACTCTGACTCGTACAATTCAGATGAGCAGCCATGTTCAGGTTCCCTGGAAAATGTAGACTATGTCCTTCCCAGCTGTGGGATTGTAGCATCTGCGCCTCGACTTGGCAGCCGCTCTCAGTCCATTGGAAGCGTCGAACTGGCTGTGCCCTCTATCATTCGTGTCACAGGCTGTGACAACAAGGTAGAGCACAGTTTATCAGTTGAACCAAATGCTCAGTCCCCTGGGGCAGCCTCCGAAGCAGAGGAAGCCATTTTGATTGACTTCGGCACGCCTGTTGACGCTTACTGCCACCAGTTTGTCCAGGATGCCCAGACCAAACCAATAGAAGTGTTTGAGGAATGTCCGGTACTGCCACCAAAACCGCCGGCAACTCAGGGTCCAAAGGTCACATCAGCTTCAGGCATAAAGCCAGATTCATCAAACCCTCAGCAGCAGCAACAGCAACTCCCTCGTCCCTCCCAGCTTGATGTAGAGCCCTCCGTCCCAGGGGGAAACCTCCTTACTGTCCAGCCTCCAGGTTCTGCTGCATCGTGTGGCTCACAGAAGAGCATTGGCTCCCATGTGGAAGGCAGCCTAGGGCCTTCTCCAGCAGACAGCAATGGAAGTCGTGTCGTGTCTCCCTTTGCGAAGATCAAGAGCTCCATGGTGCAAGTGGCTAGCATGACCCAGGCAGGACTCACCCAAGGTATCAACTTTGCTGTGGCGAAGGTTCAGAAAAGTCCAGAGCCAGAAGCTGTCAATGAAGTCCAGGAGAATGAATTGCAAGCAATGTTTACGCAGTGCCAGACTAGGATCATTCAGATATAGTGTTTGTTTGGCTTCATGCAGACATATGTTAGTGTAGAATGTGACTTCCAGCACAGTAGCAGTAGCATAAGCTTGCACAAAAAGTGTACAGATACAACTAACTTCCCTACTCCTCATTTCTCCGCTAGTTAATCTAACTGATGTTTACAGCTAGTGTTGTGTAAGTGTATAGTACACCTAAGCTGAACCTGATCTGTGCCCTTATAAAAAAAAAACCCTTAACAATCATACATTATTGATTTTGCATGTTGAGAAATTGGTCCATCTTGGGTAGATTGAGACAAGCAGGTTTTATTGCATGTCAAGAGAGAAGACCTAATTTTGACATGTGACACCTGCTGCGCATCAGTTGAGTGTTGTAGCTATAGCCGAAACATGTAGTAAAATAGGCAGTTTCCAATATCTTTTCAACGGGCAGCTCAGTATTAGACCGTAGAAAAAGAGGAAAGTAAACAAAGTCACATATAGTTCAAGAAATGTCTTTGTTGTGGTGTATGTCAATAGAAATGTACCAAAGTAGCAGCAGAGTACTAGTTTATAATCTATGGTTAAATAATGTTGTCCAGTATGTAATTAGCATATTATAACAGTACTGTATGAGTCTTCTGACGTTGAACCCTCCATTTAATATATTTAGGCTGACAAAATATATTTACATAAGTTTGTTTATCATGATGATTAGACAAATGCCACTTCAGATGGACACTTGAAGCGCCTTGAGTTGTTACAGACATTTCTTTAGGCATTTGCAATTGAATTAGGGCTGCACAATATTGAAAGAAACTGATATTGCAATAGGTTTTTCTGCTACATATAATTATAATATTAAAAATATAATATAATAATATCTAATAAAAAAAAACAGGAATTTTCACCAGATTTCAAGAGAAGTCAATGATCCAACATGTCATGATCTTAATAATGACCTTGCACATCCTGTGATGGGACTATTGCGCATGTCCACATTGTGATAACGATGCTAAAACGATATATTATGCAGCCCTAATTGGAATTAGAAGTCCTGATTAAAGGTACAATAAGTAGACATTTCTAGATAAACTTGATGAATGATTAAGACGTGTTTTTATTGGTTGTTGAATGGTAGACCAAACGTGAAGGCTTCGAACAGTTTATGAGCTGGAAAACTGCCTTTCTTTTCTACCATGGTTTGGGCGATATTGTACAGTGCTATATATGGGCTACATCATGCTGACTTCAACTCCTGTGTTTTCACAAACTGTGTAACGAGCAACAACTTGTGACGTAAGCAAATTGTAAAACTACTACTTATTGTACCTTTAACCTTCTTATCACGTTAGGTGGGGTAAAATATATTTATTAAAATATATACATTGTATTTCTAAATTATACAAGTGACCTGTTATGTTTATTTTTTTGCCTAGAAATGCAGTTGGATGATGGATTTGGTCAGTGTCTTAAAATATCCTTGTGTATAAAAAATGTTCTACTCGTCTAAAGGGTTAAAGTCTATTTGCAACGAGGCCCTGCATCAGATACCTGCCTAAATATTTATTGTGTTTTAAATACATTTTTGTATTTCCAACAAGGAAACTGACTCAAGATAATGTGTACTTCATAACCAATGATGATGTTTGAGTATGCATATATTACTTTGACTGCTTATGACTCCTTAGGCAGGTATTTGATGTAGCGCCGATGCAAGGAACCCTGGCCAAACATATAAAAACACTGTAAAAATGCTTTTTGCACTCTTAAATATCAAGAGTAAGCCTTATCAGAATATTAAGTGCAGGTATTTTTAACAAATCTACCTTCATATTCAATGTTGATCAATGTTTTCATTCAGGTTCTGTTTCGCTGGGTCTGCAGTGTGGTAAAGTTAGAGTTATGCCACGTTAATGATGTTTGTTGCTGTTTTGAAGCTCAGGCTTGAGATCTGACCAGGGTGCTTCTATTTGGCATAAACAAAGGTAATAGATGACTGAATGAGGCCACTATCTCTGAGGCACTATACCTAGCTGTCCATTTTCTTTAATAGTCCCACTGTAAAAGTGCAGTTATTGACATGAAGGCGTCATGTAAATGGGGAAGTTACAAAGATCAGTTATGTGGTTAATTCCACTTATTTCTGTAATTGCTGGAACAATGTTTTGAGGCTAGCCTGTTGTGTGTGATCACTGTCACAGTGAATACTGTCTCTTAATAAAAAAGCTTTATTTTAGCCCAAAGAAGACCAAGAAGTCTTTAAAAGACTAAGAATACATTTATAACTGAAGGTTATTTCTATTAAGATGAGAAGTCATATTTGTTGAGGGTGGTCTAGGTGGTTCAGTTACAAAACTCAGTTACGATGCAGCCAAAAATAAAAGGGATAGCAATTTAATTGGGTTTATTAGGATGTGTAGTGTAGCATACGTTTGAGTTTCTTTGCTGGCTGGATATCCAAAATTGACTTGGACCAGATATCAGAATATGTTGATCAAAGGGCCTGCTCCAGACATGGTCATCTCAAGCCTGAGACTGATATTTCATAGGATGGTTGATTGGTCTCTTTTATGAACCACGTGTTGCAATCTTTTGTTTACTCGTGTGCTGAATGGAGCTTCATTATTCATGCATTCTTTTACTTACTGTGTAAGTAAAAACAATTCACTGCTCGCTTCCATTATACCTAATAGTACCGGGTACGTCATACTGGTACCACCTGACATTGGCACTGTCTAAACTTGAATATGGTGGTTTTAATGCTGTTTTGATTCTATGTATGTTGGGTTGGTGGTATTGGAATATAGGTTGAGTCCTTTTTTTTTTAAACGTTTGAGATGGCATGCACTGGAACTGGAGACTGTGTAGAGATCGTGGAAGTGGTACATGCATTTAAAATCGTCCAAGGAGCATCGCTGTGTAAGTAAACATTCCTCTTGTTATGGGTGTTCACTTAGCTATTCCATTTACGTTTCATTTGTGTTTCCATGGTTTTCTATGCATAAGGAGTTGCACCTTCCTTGTTTTTTTGTTTTTGTTCCCCAAAGTTGATAAAAAAAAGGACAGTTATTTGACACAAAGTGCTTTTGAAACCTCATTTAATTTGCCATTATTTCTTTCTCTCACTTAACTGACATGTTGTGATAACTGAATTACTGTTTTGTCCTGTTGAAAATGTTTTATTTCTCGGTCATGTAGTGTTCAGTGTCACTTTATTGCACAGCATTTAAGCACACTTTCCAGTATCTTCCCATGTCTGTGATCATCAGTGACCTCTTCCCCACAAGCTTGTGAGGTGTTTCCATCCAGTGTACCCAAACTTTTATTGTATCGTATAATAGCCTATTTATTCTTGAAACTTAGTCTTATAAACTTCATAATCTTACTTCCCTGTGTTTGCTAATAACATTTAACAATTGTGTAAAACTGCTGTATTTTAAAATGTTATGGGACATATCTGGGAGGCTCTTTAAGTAAATAATTCAAAGAAACCTGATTTCAAATTCTTCATTTCTGTGTAGAAACACTAAATCAAAAGTCTCTGAACAAAAGACTGCAAAGAAATCCAGCATGGGTTTTTTTTTGTTGTATACATTGGGTAGTTGCTAGATTAGATATACTTGAATTCTATTGGCAAATAATTTATTTTGTTAGAATCATAGTTGATGTAATCTTTTCAAATAGATATAGAAGCTGAACAGTGCAGGGTCTGAAGTTATTTACACTGTCTTTGTCAGAGGACTTCAGCATATACATGTCCCCTTTCTCGGTAGTGATACACTGTGATCTTCAGCACGCCTATCTGATGCCATAGAGACTTCAGTGCATTCCCGATATTCAGCTCTGGTATGGGAGAGACAGTGCCCATCCTGCCATGTATTGGAATTTTATACCCCCCTTTACAACTGGTAACTTAATGCATGAGGATTATTTTGATTTAGGCAAAGGCACTAAGTATAAACACACCTAAGACACATTTGAATGAATTTGACTACTGCATGTAAATGCATGTTACTAAAATCTCATCAGAATACAATCCATATACTAGTTAAAGATATGTGTAAAAGGGGTGATTGGAATGGGAACAAATACAGGCAGACATCCAGAGATAGGAAGTACAACGTTCTTAGCAAATCACCTTTATTTATTTTTGTTAGTTTGTTAATAGCTTTTGCAGGGATGTGGGTTTGTTTTACAGCATCAATTATTTGTACACAACTGCAAGATATGAAAATGTATGTCCAAAAATACCAAATTTATTTCCATTTTGTCATTGTACCTTTTAAAATGGGCAAGTAAAAAAAGAAAAGAACCTCAGTGCTGTACAAAAAAAAATCATTACTTAACAAAACAAACTTCACAATGTATTTACCAAAATTGTAAGCCATGCCCAGAAATGGAGTAGTTTAAGGCTCATTTCCATTAACACATTTCTGCTGCTGTGTTCTGCTAATCCGCAGCATTTCCATTTGCTTGGCTTTAATCCAGTTCTCTCTGGAAAGACTTGTCTGTCCATAACTTAAAGACAGCAATCTGAAAGCAAAAGACATAGCATGTGAAATAGCAGCAGAAGTAACAATCAAAAGAATGTACACTCCGCTGATCAGACTCACCTTGCCACTATCAGCATCCGATGCAGGTCTTCAGCAGAGACGCTCTGAGGGTCATCCTTACGCATTTCAACAAAGTCCTCCTCTACTGCCTACAACGATTGGGGTAGAGGAACAGATCAGTGGATTGTTTGAGACAAGTGTCTAAAAGGAAAGGCCATATGCTTACAGAAGCAGTATTTTCAAAATTAGCATTCTAAGTGAAGTATTCATGTAAAGACCCTGATTAACAGTAACATGCACAATACAAAACTCAACACTAAGAATCACAGCTGCTGACCTTAGTCATCTGGTCGGAGATACTGTAGTCTAGGGAGCGGGCTGCGGAGAGGTAGACACGATACTTGTTGAGTTGAGATGGAACCTGTGCTAGCTGTACTGTCTTCAGGTATTCCTCTAAGTTGGGTGGGTTCAGAGCAGGCCGCAAGTGCACCTGGCAGTCACACTGCAAAGGCAAAAGACCAATTATGGAGCTTTGTTTAGATACTTGTATAAAAAAATTAAAAAAAACCCTACAGTTAGATATGATCTTTATGGCTTTATCCCACTGAGACAAAACCAGAGCCAAGCAGTTTTACCTTTTATTATCTTTTCAGTGTAAATTAAGGTGGTGGTTTGTGAGCTCTGCTGTGGATTCTCTGTTGTTAAACGAATGGTCTGCATTAGCCCCTCTCTTTAATGTCCTTGTAGTGCAGCTGCAGCCATGGTAACTCATGAGCCAATACACAGGAATAGCACAGCACATTCCACAGGTTGTTCGCATCAGAGTGAGGCTGCGGCGAGAGCCCAGCCAGGGAGCTGACGAGGCCTCCATGGATTGTAACAGAAATATCAGACTGTCTCTTAAACAGTCCAATGGAAACAACCGGCAGTCTCCTGAGAGAGCCACTGAAACCCAACACACTCCCACCCAAACCCTCCCACTTCGCCCTCTAGTGTCTGAAAGCGTGTGAGAAGGAGAGAAAGATGTAGGCATGCTGTCCTTACCGGGAGGAGCGATCGGCCCTCAGATGCGATGAGCACGTTAATATTGCAGGGGAATTCCATCTGGTGGTAGTTGAAGTCATAATCAACCTTCTGCCATGAGATCAGGTTCCCCAGCGCTGTGATGTTCCGCACGCCTACATTGAAGAAACACACACACTGCTTCATATAGCACAAACAACAAGCACTTGGAAGCATGTAAAGCTACCCATTGAGGGATTGAGGAAGGTTGCCTCTGACTGAAGACAACTAAAACATAACATTGAGCTGCAATGGAAAGCTAGGAGTTAAACACAAAAGGTCTGCTTTTGTTCTCTGTTCTCTGCAGCTCTTGATGATAATAAGGTAAGCTTAGTAACATTACTGGTTTCAAGAGAGATGTATGCTCAGCTGTTTTCAAGCCAGTAGTTCTGGCAGTTGTCTGAATGTTTAAGACATTTTAGACATGCGTTACTAATTACTCAATGTGCCTTTAGCATTTCAGACAATAAACAAGATGAAATTAATGGAAAAGACAAAAAGAAGACTGTTAAACAGGAGGCACAGACTTATGTAAACAGACACTGCTGTTCTGCCTCAACGCAGTCTACAGTATCAGCACCCCAACTAAAGGACTTGTTAGAATTTCCACAGAATAGCACAAGATGGCAATTGTTCTCTTATTTGCTTTAACAGTTTACTGTGAAGCTTAAAATAATAAAACAAGCGTCTACAGAACTGAGCCCATTTCTTCAACGTGCTCCCTTCTAGGGTTGCCAATAACAACTAATTTTCTATTAATTAATCTGCTTTATTTTCCTCAATTAAACAAATCTCTTACAAAACATAACTATGGGATTTATTGTACTTCTGCCATTCACTACAAAGAAGTGATTAAAATAATGGTAATAGTAATTCAATATGGTTTATTTCCAGTCAAGCCCAAAGCGCACACCACACAGTCAATGACAATCATAGCCATAACATTTTATATTAGTAACATTTATGCTATAAATGTTAAGGCAGCAGGCAGATGGATATTCCTAAAAAGACTACAGCCATGGGGGTAACTTATTACTTACGGTAGTCTTTTGGAAACTCTCTTTGAAAACTTTAGAGCCTTGCACTGCTTTGCAGGCAACCATTAGTTTTTATTTTTACATCCAATCCCATTTTAAGCTTTCTTTTTTATGCCCCAAAGCAAGCTGCCTAGGGGATCTCGCTGTTGAGTGTTCACAAGGTTTCAATTATAAGTCAATGGGTCTAATGAGTTAAGTAGGGTCTTTACGACTAGAAAGGTGTCTAAATGTTTGCAGAAAAATAACCTTTCAAAACCTCATTCAACTCATATTACTTTAGTAATTCGTTTCTCAACTTTTAAAATATCAATTTGATAGGTCAAAGCCCAAATTCAAGCCATGTGCCTTTATTCTAAATAAGTAGGCCTGTATATTTCCTAGTTTTTACAAAAAAGAAAAAGGAAAAACAACTAATAAAAGGCAGTTTCCGCAACACTGTGCTCTCACCTGTAGTGTCCAGTTGGCCTTGCTCGAGCTGTGTCTCGTCCAAAAACAGAGAGGTGTTGCTGGCCAGCTGGAGAGTCCCACTCACCAGCCGGTTGGCTGTGTAATCTTTTCTGGGCACCATGCGCTGACTGTTCATGTTGTTGAGACTCATACATATCCGGTATGACTAGTTAAAATGCAACACCACACACAACTTATTTCTGCACTCAAGGGTAATACTTGTCTGAAACCGAGGAAATATATTTGCTACAGAGAAATCATCATCTAGTACTCACAGATGGCACAAGCTGCTGAATGACCTGGTAGAGCTGTTCCGTGTATGGAGAGGTGTGAGGGCAGCCGCTAACATTAAGTGCAAATTTGCCCAAGGGAAGAACATCTCGTCTAGCATACCTACAAGAGCATCCAATGTAGTTAAGCATTCAGTGTAAGGTATTAAATGGAGCAATGCCTAAAAATCAATTTTCTGTAGTTAAATGTTAACAAAGTAGCATTAGATACAACAGCACAGGTGATTCTAAGCTCCACTCACACACTGGAAATGAGGTGGAAAATGAGGTACTCAGCAGCCAGTGCGTCTCCCAGAAAGAGGTGTGTGAGGTAAGCAAGCAGCTCCGCTCTGACTGAAGACAACTCGCTCAGGATGCCACTTAAAACTAAGAACAAATGCATGCTTATACACGGACACATCCTGAATTTTAATGTAGCATACAAAAGTAGACATGTCAATTACCACATACTTACAGACTCCCTTGTCCTCTGAAACAGCAGAGGGCAGTAGTGGATTGTTGTGCTGCAGTGGCTGGGCATACAGCATGTGTATTCTTGGTACGAGTGATGCAGGTGGACTGTGGGCTCTCTGTTCCTCTACAGTCTCCATGCTCTCTGTGGGGTCTAGAAGAGATGATGCTTCCCTGCACGCAAAGATACAGATTTTAGCTGTTTTTTTTTTGTTTTTTTTAAGCAAGCAGAAACTCTTCAAACACTGATGTCAGGCAATATGCAAGAAACATAACACTGCAGCATTTGGAATTATTGTAAATTAATACACTTTATTTCATATTTGAAAATAAATAAAATGAATAAAAAGCAGGAGGAAAGCTCAAACAATTAATGAAACATGATGGCACAGTGGCGGTCAGTCAGGCACCATGCAGTTTACACAGCTACTGCTCTCCATTCTCCAAATCTGTCTAAAACATGCACGTTGTTCGGTGTTGTAAAAAGACACACAAAATACTATGAAAAGTGCACTGGTTCTACTTCATAACATTTAACATCCACTTCTGAACTTAACTATTAAAAAAAAACAACAATAATGTATAAAAATAATCCTACTTGTCATCAGCCATCAGGCTCAGAGCAGGGTCAACTGAGAGAATGCCGAAAACCTCCAGCATGTCATTCACTTTGAAGCCGTCCCATTCCTCATACACCTGTCATTGTTACACAAAGAAAGAAACTCTTACACTGATGTAATGTCTCAAGCACAAGCAGAAAAATAATCACAGTACAGTTTTCCAACAATAACCACACACACATACATATATATATATATATATATAAATAAATAGAAATAATAATAATAATAATAATAATAATAATTGCAGACTTGTGTCTTGTTCAATCAGAAATCACAGTGTGACTTTATTATTTAAAAACAATCAACTGACCAACCAACCAAAAGAAATTAACTACCTTGACCAAGCAGGCTGGGCCTTGCTCTCCAGGCAGAGGGAAGTTGAGATCTAGATTAGATGAGCAGTGTGAAGGCGAAGCATTTTGATTGGGAGCTTCTGTTTCTAGGCGTTTTGAGTCCATATTCCTATGAGTACCATCATTCTTAGGTCCTATTGAGAGGGGAAAAAAACAAGGAAACTAGTTAAACATTTAGATTGCCCATTGCCAAACGTTTAACAAGATGTTGTAAAACAGCAATATATACACACTTCATGTAGGCAATCATTCTCAAACTAAAAAGTTCACCACATATATTTCTTATTACCCGAGGTAAGTTCTTTCTCTTGCTGTGGCTGTGTGTCCATTTCATCATCTTCCTCATAACTGCGTTTGTGCCTGTTCGGGGTGTAGGATGTGGAGGGCACCACTCTGGCTTGGCTGGAGCCAGCATAACTGTTCTGAACAGTTAAAGTCAAACTTTCTTACATCAGATTAATCTGTCACAATTACAACACACTCTCCTGATTGAGTTCTGATCCAGATTATTTCTGCTGACTGCAATCAATTTCCTTTCTACAGTCGTCAGATTTCACAATTCCACTACATCACAAAAGAGGAAATTGGGTGTTTTGGGTTTTAGCAAATCATTTCAAAAGACAGCAGTCACTGCCTTATCTGAATTTATGAAAACATCATACGATGTGCATGTGCAAATTCAAACAAAGCTTATGTAAAAATATATACACGCCAACTGCAATTATTACCTAAATATTATACCCGTGACTGGCCCACATCGGATCACATTTGACATGGTCGCCGTTGGCAATTGAGCAATTGGCAATTGAAAAAAAGACATTCATCTATGTATTAAGAATTTATCTACTTAAACTTATGTTGGGACAGATTGTTACACAGATGAAGAGCTCTTCACTGAAAGGATATTTCTTTCACCCACTGAGATTCTCCTGGGATAGGAACACAGTAGAAGGTTTGTCTCTCGGAAGTAACAGCATTTTTGGAGTTGAAATCAATCTGCTGTAATGAAACCATGTTCCCATTAGAACAAGTAATCAAGGATAAGACATAATAAAAACACTTTTCTCTGAACCTTTATGCATGCACGTCATAAAGTGAATGTCTGATTGTCTGAAACATATGATTAGATTTGGGGAACGTGTGTGAATAATGTGCAGAAATATTAATGTAAATATTACTGGCCTGAGTGACCATGCAACAACCTTTCCATAAATGTTTTAAGACAGAGTTTACTCACTCCACAGTCAGTAACATCTTTGTATTTGCCACATCTCAGCACCTGACAAATGAATATGAACAGTATTAACCAAATGAACCAAAAAAACACTGCAGCTCTGTGTCAATGCTCAATGTATTTAGTTATGCATCAGTTATTTTGTTGCACTCCCACCAGTTAGCAACACAACATAAATGCAGTCACTTCCACATTCAGATGTATACTTTTTGACAGCTACAACCACTGACGTATTAAAAAAATAATAAAAAGGTGCATTAGGAAAATTACAGTAGGTAATGGTAAGGTAATGTGATTACTGCCCATGCAAATAAGCACCAACCATGTGCATGCAAATATCTTAAGCAAACCGGACACAATGAAGGTTCAGTAAACATAAATACTAAACTAAAAACAAAAGAAACTAAAGAGTGCATTATGGTTGTGAGATCTTACACTACAAAGCCCTAAACATGACATGTTTCAAAGGTGTTATTGTAACAGGGCATGCTGGGTGCACCAACAGTAAACAAAGAAACAAAGGCAACCACAAAAGAAACAAGTCAGAAAACTGACGAACTGTAAAACTGCTCACCCACCTTTGAGTTTGTTGAGGGGTCAACTGTCTCATAAACCCCCATAAAAAATTCAGGATCAAACATATCCTGGATCATACAGCGGAACTTCACCAGACTGTTAGGCTTCAGATAGTGCAGAGGAATGTCATTTAGGGAGGGAACCTAAACATTAAAGTAGAACTGTTAATCATATTACATAACAAAAGGATATACACTTCTAAAGGTATAAGGGTTTGTTATTTAACAAATCAGCAATGTCAAGTAAAGTAAAAGGTGGCATAAAACTGTTCAAAAGAGACAAAACAATTCAGAAACACACACACACACACACACACACACACACACACACACACACAGAGAGAGAGAGGCAGAGCGATCAGCTCGTGCGAGAGCCCCATGTGCACCCCCAAACAAAATCAATGTTAATGTTACCCCAGACTGGGCGTCGTTTACTTTCAGTTTCTCTTTGAAATACTCCACAACCTTCCTCTCCCACTCTGGACTGGAACTGTTCTGGGCTGAAAAGGACAAGAATACAGTTCTCTATAATCTTTCTCACAACAGCAGCAGCAGCAGCAGCAGCTCGTCTCAATAACCGCAGCTCCAGACCTAGCTAAAAGTCTCAGTTAGCTGACTAGCTAGCATGCTACTGGTCTGGAACACACTAAGCAGACAGTCAGATTTAACAACTCGAGATATTTGGAAAAACAGCCCCGTAATAATCTCGGCACACTGTTGTGGTTTAGGTCAGCTCGCTAAAAGGCAGGAAATACTTAGCTAGCTAGCTAACGTTAATTGGCTAACAGGCTGTCTGGCTAACCACACGTTTCAGCTGTAGGACTGCCGCCGATCAGAGCGCGGAGTAAAAACTGCCTCTTTACCGAACATCCCATCGACAACGCCCAGCGGGTTGTCTATCCAGTCTTGAACAGAAGGCATAGCTGGAGGTCTTTCAAAAACACTTGAAAACTAGTCGAAGCGGGTCAGTAATTTCGCTCGCAAGTTTCTTCAGACGCGTTTTTCTTCAAACTCGCTCCGTCCGCTCCACACACTTCGCGGTGGCGGGAAAATTGCGTCACGAACAGCCGTCATGTGACCTTAAGCGCGAGTTCTGGCTCTACGTGTCTAGCACAGTTGCCAGGTTCGCGTTTTTCCCTCCAAACTGGGGTGGTTTCAGAAGACAGCTGGGTTCTTACAGTAAACTCTGTACAGGTGCATGTAATGTAAAACTATCCTCATATTAGTATTATACTTCAGCGACTGCAGTAAAAGTGTTTTACATATACTGTAAAACGAATAGGTTATTACGGGCCATAAACAAATCAGATATTCTACATATATTTTAAACGTAGATAAATCAACTTGACAGCTATTCAATAAAAAGAAAAGAAACACGACTACAATTAAAGAGCAATTTGTTAGCAAGTTCAAAGTACTGTCAGGGATTAGCATACATACATTTACACAATTTATGTAAACATAAGTTGGGCATCAGGTTAGATGTTGGTAATATTGAGCTTTACGAGAAATATGTGTACAATCATAACTTTTGGGTCAGTTTCAGCATCCGATGTTGCTGTTTTCCAGCTCCCTTTGAGTTGCATATTTTTACTGGATCTGGCAACTCACGTGTCTAGACAGCTGAAGTGAAAGACTCAGCACTACACAGTAGATAACCACCAACTACACAAACCAAAGATTATTATTATTTTTTTTAGAAATATTCACGGTTATTCATCATTACTATGAACTATTAATCACTAACAGAATATAAATGGTCCACCAAATAGCGTCCCCTGCCTTCCAGCTTTTGAGAGAATGGGCTATATATATTTTAAAGAACTACACATTATTATGATTATGATGATGATGATGATGATTATTATTATTATTATTATTATTATTATTATTATTATTATTATTATATTGCCACAAAAGGTCAGAAAGGCTGTAAACTAGTTCGCCATTTCTGCACATTTGCAGGAGGTACTAGACAACGGCTGGTTATTATTCCTTGTTTAATAAGTCATGTTCATATATGTGAAAGGTTTATATCTGCCTAAGCACCTTTCATGTTGGTATGACAGGACCTGTCAAAAGACTATTTGCTGGCTGGACCTCCTATTGGTGGCCCCTTACCTCCCCAAAACACTCATTTGAATTATTAAATACATAAAAACAACTAAAGTTACAGCTGTTTTACAGATGTTTACGGTTTTCGAGGTTTTCTTTTAAAGCATTTCAATGAATTAACATGTTAAGTTTGGTAAGCAGACTATAAAATCAGTTCATGCATCAGTTTGTGAATCAATATAATTGAATCATTTGAAAAAATACAACACAAAAATGCTAATAATTGTTAAAGTCCTTGTTTGAAATCATTTTTATAATTGTTATATATAAAAACTGTGGCCATTGAAGCACACTGTCACAAAACGTTGCTCATCTTTAAAATCTCTTTTGCTTTTCCTTTGCTTTTCCTGCAACGTCATCTCGACTGAGCGAGTAAAGCTAATTCTGTAGATAGATATATCATGTGGATACACCCCCTCAACGCTAGCATACATTGGCCTGTCAGAACGTGGATGAAATAGGAGTCAGCGAATATGAAAACCCCGAGACTCCGGCTTGACGATCACGGAAGCACTGAAATCTATTGCTCGTCGAATCCGGCAGTGGGAGCTACGTGTAACAGCGAGTGAAAATGGCTGAAAGGAAGAGCAACGTCCCTAGCTCCAGTGCTAACCTGCTGTTTTCCACAGCTCCGGAGTTTAATTTCAATTTGCCATTCATTCCTGTCAGCCAAGCGACTGGTCCTGCAGTTTTATCTGGAGGTAAGAACCTGTACGGAAAGGGAAAAGGGGTGAGTTAGACACTGATGCTTAGGTAACTAGCAGTTCCCAGGTCGGAGGGAGCTAGCACTAGCTAGCTAACTGTTAGCCGGATAGCTAATCTGCCATTCGAGGCTGTAACCTATTTCCCCTGACATTATACATCATGGCAGCAACTGTTACTGTGCCAGCTTTAGAGCTGTTAGACAAATGTACTGAATCTATACGTGTACAGTCTTTTTATATGCTGAGAAATGATATTAACGGCAGTGTTTATGTTCAGACAAGGGCCAGTCAAGCCAGTCTGCTCCTGGCTAGCTAGCTTAACAGACAGCTAGTTAAGATGGACAATTCCTCTATTTAAAATTAAGATCTTAGCCATTTTTTGGTTGGCACTAATACTAGGTAACTGTTCAGCTCATGCATTTAGAGTTGGTAATTGAATGTGTCAATTTGAAAATTCAAATAATTTAATAATAAGATATGATAATCCTTTATTAGTCACACAGTGGGGAAATTCAGTGCCACAGCCGGGAAGGGATATATGCACAATATAAATAATAGAATAGAATAGTAAAACAATATTATTTACAGATCATTTACGTATAATTGTAAATTGACCCTTAATTGCACATTGCACATTGAATTGTTACATTGAGGGACCTCTGTTTCCTGAACATGTGTGGAGTTTAAGTGTGTGTGTATGTGTGTATGTGGTCCGCTGGGAGCAGTGCTGGTTGTAGAGTCTGACAGCTTGGCTGTCATCCTCCTGTCTCCCACCACCTACACTGGGTCTAAAAAGCATCCCAGGACAGAGCCGGCCCTCTTTATGAGTTTGTTTAGTACTTATAGTCCATAAAAGATGGCAGATGCCATCACTGTGTCGAAGAAAGTCCTCAGGAGTGCTCCCTGCACTCCAAAGGACCTCAGCCTCCTATAATAGCCATTGTATTATTATATTTACAAATGTTTGATTAATATTTGATCACTGTGTATTATTCCTCTTACGTCCCTTTTCATTGTCAAGATGATGCGAGTGAAGTTGGAGAAGAAGACAGTTTCCTTGGTCAGACCTCGTCAAACGCTCCTCAACCCTCAACATTCAACTATTTTTCTAGCTCTACAACCAGTAGTGATCCATTTGCTGCAATAGGCCATCAGCAAAGCCTGCCCCCTGCACCTGCAGTTGTCTCATCAACAGGTCCCTCCCCAGTGTCCAGTGCTGCAAGCTTGCCACCAAACCCTTCAATTTCCCATGTTAATCCTACTCAGCAGTATGGCAATACAGTTTACCAGAGCCCCATGGGCAGAAACACTCCTCCACCTAACGTGGCAATGCCCCCACCTCCCCAGACCCCCCAGCAGTCCTATAATCCGTATCGTCACACAGCCACAAGTAGCAAAGCAAGCCCTTATCTCATGGCTCCTGAGCTACAGCAGCAATCTTCTAGTCAGTTACCTCAGCAAAACAATCCCTACTCCCAAGCCCTGCCAGCTCCCACGCTCCAGACAGCGCCTCCAACATTTGCTAAGGTAGGTTTGCTTATGTAGGTTTTTGTCATCTGTTGATGATCTTAGCATAAAAATACATGAATATCAAGGGTGCTGTGCCTTTCTCTAGCCTCCCCATACCCAGGCTCCACCACCTCTGGCGGGACCCAGCATGGCTGGACCTGTGGTTCCAGCCAACCCCATGATGCAATACTCTTATAATGTCTATGAGCCTGTCCAGCCTCACTGGTTTTATTGCAAACAAGTGGAGGCCAAGAAGGTGTGGCTTCCCTTCAGCATTCTGGATTCCCTTCAACTGGAGGAGACTTTTAATTCTGGTAAGATAGAAAGGGACCTATTTACAAATTTTGTGTGAGGGAAAAGATTTGGGGCAAAAATTGGTGACTGTCAGAAAATTACAACTGTATTATGGTTGCAATTATTTGACAGTCATCAACTTTTGCCAAATAAATGAAGAAATGCATACGTCATGACCTTTGATTTGGAATGAACCCATTATTTCAGCTCCACGTACCGTATGAGTGCACCGTGTACCTCTATAATTACAATCACAGAGCAGGTATTATTTGGGTGGTTGGTCATTCTTAGCACTGCAATGACACCCTGACATGGTGGTATGTTAGTGTGTGTTGCACTGGTTTGAGTGGATCAGACACTGCAGTGCTGCTGGAGATGTTCTGTGGTGGTTCTGTGGGGTCCTGAACAGGGTGAAAAGGAATCTAAGAAACTATGCAGAGAAACATAACGCATAGGTCAAAGGCTTATTTACGAATTGCCTGTGAATGTTAAAAGATTTTGCTGTGCTATGTCTGGTATCCAGTCCAGCCAGATCCAGAGAATGTGATCGTGTCTACCGATGGCGGACGCTATGATGTGCAGCTATATGACCGCTCTCGGACTTCTGTTTACTGGGAGGAGGAGCCGACTGAGGTGCGGCGCTGTACCTGGTTCTACAAAGGAGACGCAGACAGTCGCTTTATACCCTATTCAGAGGAGTTCAGTGACAAACTGGAGGTACTCCAGCTTCTCAGTGGGTTTACCCACTTGGTTTATACAACTATCCTTACTGCTAATGCCTCTTGTTATGTTAATTTGCATTAAATGTTATATAATTTTATTTATTTTCATACATTTTCCACATCTGTGTGTTCGATGTGTATGACGCTCTGAGAATACTTGTCACTGTTTACAGGCAGAATACAAAAAAGCAGTATCTACTAATCAGTGGCATCGTAGACTGGAATTTCCTTCAGGAGAAACCATCGTCATGCACAATCCAAAGGTATGCCTGCATTCTATAAATATATAAAGAGTATAAGAAGTGCTGTGTTCCTTCATGGATGGTGAATTTAGGACGTCATTTTTCTTGATTTTGTAAACTTTACTGGTTTTACCCTCAGGTCATAGTGCAGTTTCAGCCATCGGCCATGCCTGATGAGTGGGGCACCACACAGGATGGTCAGACACGACCCAGAGTGGTGAAGAGGGGTGTGGATGATGACCATGATGAAGTCCCTGATGGTGAGTGGGCCCCTATCATTTTCATTTAGTTATTGGATGAAGGCTCTTATTCAGAGCAAATCAGTAAAGCAAGCAAACAGTAAACAGTCCCGCAATAGATATAGTTTGTAGTGTGAAACAGATCTTGTGTGCTTATCTCAGTTTTACTTAGTTTAAAATATTCCGATTGGATTAGTTTATCAGGGGTTTGTCAATAAATTGTAATAAAATCATCTCCTCAGTGATTAAAAGCCACAGATCCAGATAGGATGAGTTTCTAGTAGGCTGTACTTTCTACAATCCCATTTATGTTTAAGTCACATGTGGTCCTTATACCTGTAGCTGACATTATAGTAAACTCTGTAGCCAGCAGGATTTAATTATTACTGTTATTTTCTTTGTCTTCCTGCTAATGTTTTTTTTAGTATGCAGGGTGAAGGCAGAGTTATAAAACTGTCAACTCAGTATCAATTCAGTGATTCAAGTGTCAAGGAGGGACACATGCACTCTGACAATAAGGTCAAAAGTCCCCTTCCTCCAATATGAAACAACATGCACTTGAAAAATCACAGAGATGGGTGTCTAGACTGCACTGAAATGATCAGAGTATTGCTGAATTTGATAGACAACAGGAGGTAATTCCGCCAATAATTTTGTCAGTGGAGGAGGAAGGACAATATAAAGGTTAGTTAGCCCACCCTGGGGAAAAAAAAAAAATCAAAATCAGAGTAACACATGTGAAAGAGGAATTACCCCAGGTCCCCATGAAAATGTATCCTGATGCTGCATGAGAGACCATTGTGGTTAAATGTATGAAGAACATTACAATGTTAAAACAACTTCCTCTCTAGGTGAGATGCCACAGGTAGACCATCTAGTGTTTATGGTACATGGCATTGGCCCAGTGTGTGATCTGCGTTTCAGAAGCATGGTGGAGTGTGGTAAGTGTCATTGCCTGTCTAAACTTGTCTTGCTGATCTGTAGCTGATGTGTCTGTGTTTTCTGTCCTATATGGTCAGCAGATTATTTTTACTGGTTGTTACCTATGTTCATCATACCTAGAATACTTTTTACATGGAGAAAACCTTGTAAAAAGCTGCTTTGGGGCACAATGTCCACGTCACAATTTGCACGAACCAAGACTAAAAACTTGTGAAAACATTAAACATTTTGACTTAATTGGAACATCAAGGACCGTCACTCTAGCAAGACTCACGTGATTTTATTCCGACATTGGAATTTGTTTGCAACAGTGAAATCACTTGAAAAATTGTTTGGTGTAAGGCCGACATTATTTTTGCAATGGTTGTAATGTTTTGTAATTCTGTGGTCCTTGATCAAAACATTTCTAATCAAAGTGTGTTTGCACGTGTGTGTATCCTTGTATGTTCACAGTGGATGACTTTCGCACTGTATCCCTCAAGTTGCTGCAGAGTCATTTTAAGAAAGCCCAAGATGACCGGATTATCAGTCGCGTGGAGTTTCTACCTGTGCACTGGCACACAGCCCTGCATGGAGATGCTACAGGAGTGGACAGGTTTGAGCATTGTCTTTTAAATCCCATAATTAAGTGCCAATGTTTGAGGATACTGATTCCTATATAAATATGTGATGACTGACTCAAACTGTTGGTCTAAAGAATGAGCACGGTTGTGGAAAAGTGTGTAGCTTTACAAACCATTAAAAATTAGTATTTTTTTTTCACATTTCTAGGCGGATAAAGAAGATCACCCTGCCCAGCACAGGTCGACTGAGACACTTTACCAATGAAACCCTCTTAGACGTGTTATTCTACAACAGCCCAACCTACTGCCAGACTATCATGGACACCGTGGCTTTTGAGATTAACCGGCTGTATGCGCTGTTCATGCAGAGAAACCCAGACTTCAAAGGTGGTGTGTCAGTGTCTGGGCACAGCTTAGGTATGAAGGTTTTTCTTTGTGTGAAAAAATATATACTCTGTGACTCTAAAAGAGTCAAGTCATTAGGTTTTACTGCCATTTTGTTAGCAGCCTGTGATGCCTGTCATTAATATTTTGTCTTTAAGAAGCACCTGTCATTTATCTTCTGTTTTGATTATTCCTGCTTCATTTTAACATTTTGATTGTTCGGATTGTTTCAGGCTCTTTGATACTGTTTGACTTGTTGTCTAATCAGAAGATTGGCTCTCCTTCCTCTGGCTCAACTCCAAATGGAAATGATCAACCTGAAGTGAAAGAGGTACCATTCAGAATGTTAGATAATTGAGGTTAGAATGTTTGTGTATACAGCATCAGTTCTGGTCCACTAGAAGGTGCCAGTTGAGATGAAGTTGTGGACCTCAGTTTATATTCAAAATGAACACTAAAGAGAAGTGTGGTTTATAATCTTAGAAGAAGCCCAACAAACTAAGTCAACTCACAAGACACAACTTAAACTTCTAAAAACGGTATCCTAGGGGTAATTCTTTATGTGATGAAGCACCAAGATTGCAGGATGGGACAACAAGATAAGTTGAGTCGAGTGGTGGCATGTTTTTGTAATGATTCCATATTTGGTGGTTTCTCTGAAGCACATGGGTAAGATAAGTGCATTGTGGTTGATTGTACAGATTAGTCCTCCTGTCTCCCAGGCCATTGAGGCCTTTAGCCCGACTGCAACCGAGGAGACGAATGAGGAGAAGACTGTCGACCTGTCATCCGTTCTGGAGGACCTGGGCCTGTCTGAGTACCTCAGCACTTTTGAACAGGAGAAGATTGATGTTGAGTCTCTGGTGAGAGCAACCATAATTTTCTCACACATGATTATATGTTTCATATTTGTGTTGCTTCATTCTGTTTCTTTGTCTCTCTTTGCCTCCCTCAGCTTATGTGCACAGTGGATGATTTGAAGGAAATGGGCATTCCTTTGGGGCCACGCAAGAAGCTTGCCAAGTTTGTCAAAGAGAAGGCAGCAAAGCAGGCAGACATTCGCTTTTCTCTGTAATGTGGTGTTTGGCATCTTTCTGAACCGATTCAATAAAAGTCATCTTTCCTTTTCTCATTTTCAGGCTGCACAACAGGCGGCTCCAGAGAAAACCGTGACCAAAGAGGAAATTAAAGAAGTCTCAGCCCCTCAGCAAGCTGGATCAGTCACAGATGTTGCCAACATCAAAGTTCCAGTGGGCAGAACCATGTCCTCCATTCACGTGGATTACAATTGCTTTGAAATTGGCACTGGGCAGGTGAAGTTCCAGATCGCACCAACCCTAGTGCTTTTCAGCATTGCCACATTGACATGCTTGCTGAGGTCTTTTATTTTAAAATGGTGTTCTTTGTTTGTTTTGTTACCTCAGTTGTTATGGAAATTATGCTAGGACAGCTGTGTGATGTGTGTTAAAATGAAAGACTTTGGGAAATGAAAACTTTTTTTGGGCAGCATTAGTGTTTTCTCATGACTAAATATGATCTCCTCCTGTAGGTGTCTGTGGTTTACCATACCCTGGATTTTGAGCCTAGGAACTTCTTTGCTCTCGGCTCTCCCATCGGCATGTTTCTGACCGTACGTGGTGTGGAGAAAATTGAAGAAAATTACCACCTACCCACCTGCAAGGGCTTCTTTAACATTTACCATCCAGTATGTTGTTTTTATTCAATCTCTACATCTTTTATGCCATTACAAAACCAAAAAACCTGCATGCATACTATTGAAATATCTCCTGTTCCTGATCAGTGATCTGTCCAGTGACCTATCAAAGCATTCAAATTTTAAACGTCTAATTTGTAGCATCAGGAATGCCAAGTGTGTTATTTGACTACAAGTGTAGTAGAAAGCAGTATGATTTTGTTGTCTATAGCACACATCTCTTTTGCAAGACAAGTCTTGACATAAATACATCATTCTTTGTTGTTGCTATCAGTTGGATCCAGTGGCATACAGAATTGAGCCTATGATCTTACCAGATGTAGAACTGGATCCTGTTTTGATTCCACATCATAAAGGGAGGAAGAGGCTACATCTTGGTATGTGTGAGCGAAAGTTTTCTTTGTTTTTGTGTGTGTTTGTTGCTGTGCAGTAATAAGTAATCAATTAAGAACACTTAACTTATAGTGAATTTGGCATTAACACAGTTGAATGCATTCCCATTGCAATAATCCTTTGTTGCTTTTAGATTTAATGTTTTTAATGCAAATATAAACAAACCAGTTAAATCTTTTAAATGTGGGGCATTGATCAACATTTGCCCTTGCATTCAGAGCACCGTCTGTAAACTGTAATGTCTAGCCAGACAGCATTCCTCCAGCTATCTTCCTTCCTACTCAAGGAAGTTTAGTCTTCTAGGTGCCAATTTGTGGTAAAAAGCCTGATTGCAGCCTGAAGTACTTCCTTCCTGAATTAGACCTGTACTGTAATAAAACCCCCTATTTGTGTTTTGTAATTGAAAGCAATTAGGAGCGGTGCGTGCTAGGAGAGATGTTGGATGTTGATTTAGTTGAGAGGTTCTGGAATTTGTACCCCTAAAAAATGTTGAACACGTTATAAAATAAATCACCACCAGCTTAAAACACTTAGTTTACTGTGTGTTTAGAATTAAAGGAGAGTCTCTCCAGGATGGGTTCGGATCTAAAGCATGGGTTCATCAGCTCTCTGAAGAGTGCCTGGCAGACGCTGAATGACTTTGCTCGTGCTCATACCTCCTCTATTCAGCTGCATGAACAGCTGGCCATGGTGGCTAGTCAGATCAAAGAGGAAGAGGAGAAACAAAAAGATGAAGGTGAGTTTTGTAGTGTGTTCTTTGTGTTGTTTGTTAAATATACTAACCTCAGTTTAGCTGAGATTTTATGCAGTTGTAATGAATCATATACATACTTATACATTTTAATGTTTTATTTTTTATAGCAGAGAGTAAGCTAATAGTGGAGAGCCCTGAACTCCTAAAAGAGGAGGAGACTCGGGTGAAGGTGGGCATGCTGAATGGAGGGAATCGCATAGACTATGTCCTGCAAGAGAAGCCCATTGAAAGCTTCAATGAGTACCTCTTTGCTCTCCAGAGCCACCTGTGCTACTGGTATGTGGAAAATAGCACACTGTGTATGTGTAAATATTTCTGTGATGAAATAAGTGCTATGCAAAAATCCCAAATACTAATTATGGATTGTTTTCTTCTCTCTTTCCAGGGAATCTGAGGACACAGCCTTGCTCATCCTTAAAGAGATATATAAGAGTATGGACATACGTCCAGAACAGATCATGCACTAACATGATGCATCACAAAAACAAAAAAAACAAAAAAAAAAACACAAATCAAATCATATTCATCCATAAGAAATCATTTGGTTTCCAGTGCTCTACAAGAGCCTGTCTTTGCAGTTGAATCACTTTCTTTCGTTTTTATTTTCTTTATTTTTCTATTATTGTAGTTTCTTGTATAAATACGAATACATGAAGTATTATTCAATATGTCTTAAATTAAGAAATGAAAATTAAATAGTGGATTTAAATACCACCTTACATCTGCATTTTTACAGCACTGTGGAAGTTTAGGTGCAGCTGAATAGATTTTATGAACCATATTAACCGAAATGCTGCTTTGGTTAAGAACGAGTCTATTCCTTTTAGATCACTAACAGCAACAAGTCACACAATAAACTGATATAGAACCACCTGTTTTCTTGTGACTGATCAGAAATCTAGTCTGAACTCTGCCATTGTCCTCAGACTGTTAAGCTGCCATAACAGGAAAAACAGCAGAGTGACTTAAACCAATACCAGATCTTTCAGACAGGTTCTATCCATTACACTTCAGAAAAATGTTAGTGTTTGACTTCTTTGAAATATAATGAGATCTGTACTGTGAAGAGGCAGGAACTAACTGTAGTGTTTACAGTGAATGATGAGAAAAGTCTTTCTGTTCTTCATTTATTTATTTACTTCTTGTTTTGTTAAGAAAAGCATGAGAAATTCATCACAGACCACTGTAACATGCAGTTCCATTTCAAACTCTACAGTGGTCAGCCTCATTTGTTGTTCATATGTTCATTTGTTAACTGACTCACTGGACACTATCAGCCGTCTATAGATTCTAAACCAGCTTTGAGGAAGAGCTGGAGATGCCAGCACTTGACTATCTACAGTTGGGTGACGAATGACACTAATGCGTCATTACCCACAGTGCAAAGGCTGAAATCGACACTTGCTGAATAGTCATTGGTCATGCTTAAACAGTACAGAGAAGAAAAGTTGAGGGAGGTTTGATACAAAAAAACAGATACCACTCACTCATTCCATCCAACATCCCTTTTTTTTTTGTTCATATCCATTTGAAACTGATTGTCTCTTTCAGCTGCAACAGCATTGATAAACCATGGACCCTTCATCACAGCGCAGAGTTTTGAAACTTCATAATAAAAAAAAATAATAATAAAAAAAGTGTAACAGTATGGCTCTATTTATGAAATGTAAAGAAGCAAATGCTCACTGCATAACTTCTAGTTCTGGAAAGAAGCCTACATTAGGCCATGTATAGTGTGCTTAAACATAAAAGCACCAACTGAAATGGTCTTTTTACATCCATTAATACTCACATTAAAACAAAGGTAAAGTGACCTTTCATAAAGATTTCAGAAAAGAAATCACTAGAGCAAGTCCACAGTTTTGACATGTTCACATAAAGCACTTCAATCAGCATGACCGGTGAGGTATGAACCATGTTTTGTCTTTAAGTGGATTCTTGGGTTTATTATTAATCCATGGGATATATCAGATTTATTTTATTATTTTATTTTTTGCATTAGTTCGGATAGCGTTTTGATTGAACAAAATCTAGACAAATCTCAATTGGCTAACTTTTGCACAACAGCAATCCAACAACAGTGTGCTTAGCTTCAACAGGTTTAACAACCGAGCTCAATCCTCCGCCCTGCTCTGAGTCTTGTAAGCCTGCTTCCGAAGATGGTTTTCGATTTCTTCGCGAAACACCAACATGCCCAAGTGGGAGTGAGAGGCTTCGTTCATGGCCTTGGACTGGATGCACATGCGGTACTGCTCAGGAGTCAGCTCGTCCGCACATAGCTTCTCATGCCATAGATGGAAGAGACCAGACACGGGAGTGCGCATCACTATCAGGTCACTCCGAAGATACTTCCTGTACAAGTGGACATCTTCCACTCCCCAACCTTTCACTTCCAGATCAAATCCTCCTAAAAACATCAAGAAAACAAACAAACAAGGGACAAATTGTTTGTTTATTTAGTTATTTTAAATTATTTACTTATTTTTTAATTAGTTACTCATTTCCATCTAACAGACTCTTACCAATGTTGAGGAAGTCAGAGCGATACTGACAGGTCATACCAAACCCAAAGTCCCTCCAGAATCCAGCATCTTTTTTATGACTCTATAAATAACAAATGTACGGATACTTATTATGAATCATTGTGTATTTGTTATTCTTTTTTGGTCAAAGTGGCACCATATGACAGATCATGTATTTGAGCCATAAAATAAAGAACAGGAGCAAATGAACTGTTACGTACCAGCTGATGTTCTATAGGTGGGGTTAATTCAAGATTTCCATAAACTATAGCAGGATTGTACAAGCTAAAAACTACTGGGTAGAAGACTCGCTTGCCTTTGATGGAAAGAAAAGGGGACAAATGTATAGGAAAATAAGTAGACCAAACTCAAGGAAAAAAAAGGCTAATATGCTTTTTTTGTTATACTGTAATCATAATCCAGGTTCAACACATTTTAAAAGTGACAAAAACAAAAAAATGAAGACATACCTGGGGTTGTGTTGAGACGACATGTGCTGAGAAATTCAAGTGTGAAGTAAATATCTACATCACAGAAGAACATCAACACATCACTCCCTTTCTTCCATGCATGAGCGCCGATGTCTAGCCCTCTTCCACGGGAAAACTCTTCATCCACGGGGATAAGAGTGTAGTTGGTAAAGCTTTCCTCACTTAAAAAAAAAAAACACAATTTGCAGTTACAGAAAAGTACAACTGACACCAAATCCAAGTGCAAAGTGGAAGCCACACTGAGTGCCTATAAAAGTCTTCCTCTTTTATTGCTTTTTGGAAACACAGTCAATATGGTTTGGCTTTTTGCAAAAATGTACATACACACACACTCAATGTTTAATGTCAATTACATACAAATATGTAATGTAAAATAAAAGACTATGGTCCGCTCTAGGCAGATTTACACGTGCGCCATATTCCATTTCCTAATCATGGGTTGGATCTGGAATTTGGTATTCTTCCCCAGACTTCTACTCCTCAATAACCTTTTCTCAAAGTTACATGGAGTCATTTGTCTGCAGGGTGTATCTGTAGCCAGCAATCCTGAGTATTTTGATTTAATTGACATTACTTTGTAGAATTATACTACCCATGATTCCATTCAAAAAAGCAATAAAGGGGGAAAACATCCAACTAGTGAATACTTTTCATAAAGAAAATTACAAAATTGGATTTATGAAAACAGCCTGTGCTGAACTTAAGAAGGAGTGTCAAACAAGGAGGCTCCCCAGTGTGGCAATTTTGTTTTAGTCTTTACATCAGCTGGAACAGCTACCATCCCGTCCACCTACCAGTGAGTTTATATTTAACTGCCTACACTGAAAAGAAACCTTTTGGGGCACAAACCTGGACATTTTCCGTAAGGATGACTTCACCTCATGTAAACCCTCTTCTCCGAAGTAGACTACTGTGAGATGTACACGCTTGTCCTGCTGTATACAAACCTCCCTGCAAAAAACAAAACACAACACCAAGACAACAGGTTCATCAGACTTATGAAGAAAACACTATATAGATAGAATAACTCTACAGAATAACCTCCAGCTTCCAGCCCCCTGACAAAACTGAAGACTTTGGCAGTGTGTATCACATGATTACATTTAGTGTGCTCTTCAGCACAGCTGGACTGGAGTAACTTGCTTTCACCCATGACATATAATGTATAAAATTGTAATTATTAGCTTATTCTATAAATCGTAAGCCACTATTCTCACCTGAAGTTGTGTAGGAACTGAGCAAATGCTTCAGTTCTGCCTGACAGAGGCACAATAATGTTAATGATTGTGCTGGCTGTGTCCACGGATGTACTTCTGACTTTCATCAGGGGACCAAAGGGACGGAAGAGGGTGACGTGACGGAATTCATGGGAATTCTCCTTCGCAAAGTACAGTTCGTAGAGAGTGCCTTTGTCCCGCTCAGTCCTATAAAGGCCTGAAGAGCACAGACAGTAAACAAATGTCCTGAGTTACAGAATATTTTAACCACAAGCTTTCCTTTTTTATAATTTCTTCAAATGGAAACACAGTGCTCAGATTATTAATGTTCTAGTTCTTACCCTCAACAAAGTGGCTGTCAGTGAAGGTCTGCCTCTGCATGGGCATGTCATCCTCCTGACCATCCTCTTCATCAGGGTTGTTTATAACATCCAGGCCCGCCTCAATAACCTCTACTAGCTCGTCTCGCCGATCTTTGCGTACAGGCTTTTCCTCAGGATGCCGAGTGAGGCCCATCTCCAGCTGGTAAACCTTAGTAGTGGTGAAGCTCTCAAAGGGCACTAAAGCATACTCACTGGGTAGCCTTGCCCCAGTACTCACCTCAGCCTTATCAATCTGCGAATGCAAGAATTCCAGGAGGTCACCAGGTTCCTGATCTTTGCCATCAACCAGGCCCTGTGGCCCAGGGCCCTCTTTCTTCTCCTGCAGGGTCTTCAGCTTGTCATTCATCTCCTGCAGCTCCTGCTTGAGTTGTGCAATCTGTCTCTTGAGGCTGGCAGCTCGACTGAGGTGCCTCTCCTCTTGCTCCTGCAGCAGGGCCTGGTAATATTCCTTCCCATAAGGCTCTCCTCCAAGACCAGGTAACACATGGCTTACATCTGCAGGAGGGGTGCACTCCAGCAGGTAGGCAAAGAACAGCAACACGAATAGCAAAAATATGCCCAGGATGAGCCAGCGCACCCGGCCCTGCAGTAGCAGCCCTCGTCTGGGCATTGCTGAGAGACTGGGAGCTATTAATCAACCACGCCTCTTCTTCATTTCTGCTCTGGCAAAACCTCACTTCGGGGGCACATAGGATTAATCCATAAACCATTTATATAGACTTCATCCTCTGCTGTACAATCTCCACATAAAAGGGAAACTGAGAGGGTAGAGTGCAGTAAAGTCACACATCTCTTGCAGTCATGCTGCATTCCTAAGACAGTCCCGTATAAATATTTAAATTCCTCAGAAATGTGCAAAAACGCTGTTGACAATCCTGTGTGTTCATCTCAACCGTGGTCCTATTTAACAAGAACGTGCCACCTGAAAACATATGGGAGGAAGTGTTTTAAGTGAATTAACCTCTTATTTTCTGAACACCAAAAAAAATATTTTATCATTAAATTGTTATTGTGATAATAATATCCTTTTCCAAGCACGTCGAGGATAATGATTGGCTGCAGGTTTCATTACAAACAGTGTAATTAGACGAAGAGTATTACAAAAAAAAAAAAAACAGTCTGGCAGAGTATCTGAATAGTAGGGACAGTATAAGAAGCTGTTGCTACTGATGTTTTTAGTCTGTGATTACATGTATCGTGAAAACAAATCCTTAAATATTGTGATATAGTAATTTTACCATATCGCCCAGCCCTACTTGAAGTGGGTTACAGAGGGAGGACGTTCAAGTGATGTGATGGACAACAAAATCAGCAGATCTGCATATTGAGAACTGTGTTGGGAAATCCAGCTATTACAGGTAGTCTGTGGACAGCAGTAAAGCATGCATGGGCAGCAATACATCTAGAGCATGTTAAGACAGCTTAAGGGAACAACATAGGGGTGCCTAGAAAAATGGCAGACCAGTTCAACAAGCTCTGTAAGCAATTTGTTCGGCCATGGTAAATGATCAACTTATAATCAGCAGTTGCTGAACAGCTGATAGATAGTGCTTTTTACTACTATCATCAATAATACCAATAACATTAACAACATTAACAACAACAAAAACCACAACATCGGGCTGGGCGATATGGTCAAAATTGTGTCAACAGATCCTTAAAAACTACCATTCAGATACTCTCCTGTCCTGAATACAGTGATGTTTATTCAACAGCAGCTGATCAGTGTTTATTAGGCACTAACAGTATCCTCAATATGCACAGAAAAGCATATTGTGCATCACGATGACCATCTATCAAAATATGATAAAATATGGACATACTGGCCAGCTTTATCACAAAGCACTCCCCAAATTATTAATAAGAAAATTAAACAAACTTGACATTTAAAAAGTCAACATGTAAAAACATGTTTTTATGGATAACATATTTAAAGTGAAATCCTTCTAATGTAAATTTACAGTATTTTTATTGTTTGATTAATAGCTAATTTCTTTCTATAAAACTTGCATGGCAAACAGTGCCAGAGGGGCTTTCTGGGGGCATCTTTACAAGTTTATTAGCTACCCATTTCCAGCCCCGTAACTGCGTGTAGCTTCGTATCATTACCAAGTAGCTGTATGTAGCTTAGATATATCCAGGCACTTTCTGCTCATCTCTGCATCGCGAAAACTGCATTAAAATACCCAAACAGAAACCATTTACAGACACAATGAAACTCAACTTTCACTAATAACAAACATACAATTATTCAGACGTCGACATATTCCAACGCAGACTGGATAAAAGATAAAAGATTAAAAACTAAACTTATTTAACTGCCTGTAAGCGATTTCAGCCAGCACAGGACTCCTGAACACAGAGGCAGGTCATTTGGCGTTGGCTAGCATTTCCTAACAGAGCTACACGAACACAGAGACAGAGAGGCTGCAGCGGCTTCCTCCAGCAGCTCAGCTCCCACTCCCTCAGAAATGCTCACGTTCAAGTTAGTTTCTGTATAAAACTTAACACAACATCGGTGTCGCTCGCTTACCTCGGTAGCTGTGCTAATGTTCGCTGTGTTAAATGGCGAGGAAAAGCGTTAGTGTCTGCAAAACAAACGTGGGAACTCAACGCCACGGGGCACAAAACACGGAACAACAGCGAAAAATGGGGGCCGCTTCCGATTGGGTTCTCATCTGGACTACTTCAAAATAAAAGCACGTCCTCTGTCAAATAAACACAGCAGCCAGAGAGGGGGTTTAAAAAGGCTGATAGATTTTCTGTTTTTACAGTGTATTATTACAGATAACTTTAGATATACAGTCACTACAACAATTATTGCAAACAATTATTTGTTATTTTTACTTTTTACTCAGGACTTCATCTACCAATTTTAAAGGGAAGTGAGTCTCCAAGCCAAATTATTTAGAAAACCCAGGGTAATTACTGACTAAAAGCAGACAGATGTTTCTGTTCCCAGTATTCAAATGGGATACTTTTTTTGCCTTTATATCAGAAACCCACTCTGATGCCATTATTCATGCAAAACCATATGGACTTTTTTGTGCATTATATTCAGACAGCTCTTATGACAGTCATGCTGTGGATAGTCTATCTTGAGTGCTTGTGGACTCTAACCCACAAACTCTGTCCCTAACTGTAGTTGCACAACGTCCACATACTGTGGCATGTAGACGCTTGGGTACCCCAGTCAAAATAATGAATCAGACATGCTTTGGGCCTGTGTCGCAGCCAGTGGCCCAGGGATACAGGTAGAGGAAATAATATATAGTCAATTAAATACAAGCAAAGAGAATGGATTCTACAGCAGGGTAATGATCCTAAACACACCTCAAAATCTACAGTGAACTACCTCAAGAGCCACAAGCTGAATGTTTTGCCATGGCCCTCACAGTCCCCTGACCTAAACACCACTGCCAGTCTGTTGGTACACCTCAAAAGAGCAGTGAATGCAGGAATCTCACAGGTCAATAAGAATGGGCAGAAACAGTGTTTACAAGCAGCAACAAACCATGCAGGGTGCCCAAACTTTTACTTTGGGGTTTTGTTTTTGTCCTTCTTCTTTTTTTTTGTCATTTTAAAGCTGTAAAATCAGAAATGAAAATCAATCTTGCTAAAAATATGATAGCAATGTTCCCCAGGCTGCCCAAACATTTGCATGCCACTGTATGTCTCTGTGTGTGTTCGGGTTCCATGGTCCTTATGGTGGTGGCAAGAAGCTGTGTAACTGTAATGATGTGCAGACCTGTCTGAAACCCCTCAGTCACCTGTGTATTGGGTGTGACTGATGTATTTAGAGGTATTTTAGCTCAGTGTGAGATATTCTGGTCATGTTACCGTTTATGTTGAGAGAACGCATGAGGGCAATAAATACCGTCGCTGTCCAAAGAAAAACATGTATCTCCAAGACAGCAAGTTTACAGGAAGAGAATGTAAGTCTGCATAAAATGATTTTATTTTGAATCAATTTGGAGCATTTCTAATGGTCCATTCATCCAGAATTTTTCACACAGGGTACAGAGCAGCTACACGGTTTAAAGTATGGAGAAAACTAAAAACGGACAAAAATGGAGATCCATGTTTTTCATTGGAAAGCAGTGATATGTAGGTTTGTCTTTATGTGTGACGAGCTCTGTATACATTCCATCTGCAAAATATAATGACAGCAGCCAGGCATCTTCTAACAGTTTTATTGATTGCAAATTAATAACGTTATAACAACATAACAAGGAATCACACTCATCTGCATTGTTATAATTGTTGCACAAAGAATGTCTTCACAAGGAAACAGACCTTCAGACTGGCCATGAGACATTAAACTCAATACAGCTGTAGTTTAAACTCGATTCAATATCCCAGAGGTACCACAGAGGTACCTGCTACTTTTTTGTGGCAAATCTCTGCGACATACTTGTTTTTGGCAAAAAAAGTACATGTTCCAATCACACTGGAGAAACAGATTTACTTCTCTAGATGACTCTTGCATCCATTCTTTTGTACAGTCATTGGCAAAAATCTAGAAGAGGTGATGGTAAAGAAGCTCCCTTTAATTTCTGGGCTGGAATCAAGATCTTCTCTGTCTTGCATTTATAACTGGAGGCTACAATAGAAGCGGCACAGGCACTTGAAAGACATTTAACATGGACATTAAACTGTGTACACAGTCATGCAATGATACAACAACATGGCCAACAGGGCCTTGAGGTAATGATTAACATACCTACGAGCTGCATGTGAAACATTGTGAGTAATTCCAGCCAAGTTGCAACCGATTGCCTCTTACCACACAGAATGCTCGTGCAACAGAAATAAAAGGGAATCAACTTTAGCATCATATAACTTATATACAGTTTATTATACATTTACATATCTTCCCTTCTTAGTCATTTTCACCATTCATTTCAAGGTCTGCATTTTTTAGCTATCAAGCTTGTCCATAATTTTTGCGGGAGAAGGCAAAGCCATCCAGTTTGCATAAACACTATCATTGGCATATCTTGTAAAGACTGGGTTAGTGGCATCAAGTCTGTTGAGCTGTACCGGGCTCTTCTCAGGCCAGTTCGGGTATGACATGCCTAAAAACGAGAACATATCATTTTTTCTGCACTGAAGAAAAAAAGGTGTAGAGTGCAGACAGTAAGGCTCTCAAAAGAAACTCTGTTCGTAAGGGTTAAGCTGTACAAAATGGGATTTACTGATAAAATATGTAACGCACTGACAAATCTTTGGTCCCAGTATTCATGTGGTGTATTTTACATTCATGTCAGTAACCCAGTGTGATGTCAGTAACCTGTTGTGCCCTTAAGTCATAGCATTTAAAACAATGGGAGGTTTTTCGTATAAAACTTAAATCAAATAATAAATAAAAAAACATTTTAAATGATTAGTCCTTGGGATGGCTGCAAAGAAACTGCCTCACTGATAGCCATTTATTGCTGAATACAGTACAGGTCAAATGACTAGATTTTTGCACAACTACTGGGATGTTGTAAACTAATAAGCTTTGCACATTCATGCTTAAATGGAAGAGTTTAATTCAAAAGCCTTACTGCTTCTCTATTCAGCATTTTGAGTCCATCTATACAAACACTCCATTTCTGTAATATGTAAAAGATATTACAGAGAATGCCAGTATGTGATTCATACCAAACAGATCAAGATTGATTTAGACGGGACCTGTTTCAAATGTAAGCTAAACTATAAACTATAGTTCCAATGCAAAAATGATGCAGGTCAAACAAAACAAGCATCTTGGGACCTATGACATTATACAAAACGTGTGCCGTGCTGAATATTACCAATTATAATACGCACGCTGAATAGGGTCCTTTAAAAAAGTAACTCATTTTAACAGGGTTGTCCGTGTACATCGGAAGCAGGTCCAAAATCAGAAATCTGATCATTCACTCCAAATACTACAAGATTAAGTCATCTTAAAATCATGGGCAGTTTTTAGAGCTCTCTGGCTAACATGCCTTTAGCACAACCACAGCACCCTGCCTATGGAAGCTAATCAAAGACAGACAGATCTCATTGTGTTGTTTAGAATCGAGTAAATGCATGGGAAATTCTACCATAGAGCTTGTTTTCAATCCAAGTGGAGGGAAGGGTTCGAGGGAGAGGGGCGTTATTACAGTCCACTAGGGGAGTATCCTCTTCAGAGAGGGCATCGTCATAGAGCAGAGCATCTGCAGGCGTGGAGGCTGCAAGATCCAGATAGTCCTTACAGGAGAGAACAGGAGAGTTAAGCCTATTAACTTTTAGAACTGAAAGCACAGCATGGTTTTGAATATTGATCTAGGAAAGTTTATAAAAGCATGAATAATAAATTATTAAAACTAAAAAAAGAGCTTCCTGTTTCTTTAAGCAGGTTCCAACACATTAGTGTTTCTACAAGACAGCAGACATCATACACTTACCTTGGGCAATCTTTATTATTATAGTAAAACATAAATCAGTGAAAGTAACACAAATAATTAGTTTAGCACATGCTAATCAAAAGTAGCAGCTTGAGAAATACATTTTTGTATAGGCTTTTACATACATTTGACAAGATAATAAATCTTGGTGACGTGCAGTGATGTACAGACCCCAAACCTGAGTTGTATTTACAAGGTTGAACATGTTTCCTGGGGCCATTTGTGCACCTGCCCCTGAACCTTCATATATAGGGTATGTCAGCAGTAACATGTACAAGTGCCTTGGGCAAGACAAGACTGAGGCCCATGTGTGCATGTGTGTGCTATGTTCGTGCACAGCTCATTAATCATTTTGTGTTTGTATTTGTATGAATCAGAAGGACATTTCTCTTCATTCTTACTCTGCTTTTCACCATCATCTTCTCCAGCTCTTTGCTGATCTCTGAGAAGGTGGGCCTCTTGTCTGGCTCTTGCTTCCAGCAGCGCAGCATCAGACTATACCTGTTTCATAAAAGACCACTCATCAGACACATTGCTTAACTGTAACGCTCTATTAAAATCACTTTCAGATTTTTTTTTTGGTTCAATATGTAAATATCTTGTTGCTTGGAGATTCACAGCATGTAGAAATCTAAACGCATTTGGGTTTATTGACATAAGCTCTTTTGACTTTGAGTTGCTTGTGTTTTTTTAAGCAGAATGTATAAACACACATTTCTTCAGTGCAGTTCTCTGGTTTCTCCATCCTGTAGCCTGTCTTAAGGAGGTTGAAGAGTCGCTCAGGGGCAATGCCTGGATATGGGTTTCCACCAAGGGTCACAATTTCCCATAACAGCACACCGAAAGACCAGCTAAGAGAGAGAGAGAGAGAGAGAGAGAGAGAGAGAGAGAAAGAGAGTGTGAGAAATACTACAGCCGCACACTGGCCATGAATTCATATACGCTAACTTACACACTGGGTACTTACACATCACTCTGTGTGGTATATATGTGGTCAAACAAGGATTCGATAGCCATCCATTTGACAGGAATACGACCCTAAAATTGGAATACAGTACAGGGCACAAATATTACTGCAAGTCATTCTAGGTCTACATACTAAATGTAGGTCTGTGTGTGTCACATATAAGACTATTATTTATACTTTGGAAATACATAACTAAAGTAACAAAACCAATAAGATGCGACTAGACAAGCTGTATGTGTGTGTGCGTTTGCAGATCTGTACTCAAAGTAGCTGAATGCAATCATTTAAAGGGGTGTCCACAAACATTTGGACATACAGCATATCTCATTACAGATCTCAAACATATTTAGCCTTAAAATTGCAATTGCTTATTATTCAGTACCTATGCTTAAGATTTATTTAGCAATTACTATCAATTATTTTGCCAAGTTGTATTGATTTGAGAATTACCTTGCTCCTCTTTACATAGGAATCTTCCTCATAAACATCCCGAGACAAACCAAAGTCGGATATCTTCATTTTCCTCCCCTCGGCTACCAGAACATTCCTCGCTGCAAGATCTCTGTGAACAAGCTGCAAATAAAAAAAAATTACAATATAAATCATACATAATAAAACAAATACTCCAAGACAAAAAGCCATTCTGATGTATTTCATGTAAATATGTAAACTATGTTCATGTAAATATGGTAAATACGACTCATTGAGTAGCAAAAACGACAGTTGTACACTTATACAACCATAAACAGGAATAAAATGTATTGCAGTAAATTGCGTTCTCACAGTAGATTTTTTATTTGCTGTTTATTTAAATGTTTCGACTCCTGAAGGCTTGAGAGATCAGGTGTGTTAAATAAGATTGAAAAAACCTAGAAAGTTATATAATAAATTATAATGTCATATATAATAATAAATAATATCAGAGTAAGTGAACAGCACTGCAAACCAACACTAAGATCAACAGAACTTGGTAAAAAAGTACAGATGTCAATACACTCTTGTTGTGCTGGTTATTGGCAGATTCAGTTGTAAGGTATTTCTGAAACATCACTGCCTGCTTCCAGACATTTGGTTTAAATGGTGTATCTGTCTAGTGTACCTTCATTTCAGCCAAGTACTGCATTCCTCTGGAGATCTGCCAGGCAAAGGAGATGAGGTCTCCCATGGTCAAAGCTCTCTCATCTGGATTTTCCAGGTAGCTGGAGTTACGGTTGGCGTCGCTACCCATGTAGCTGGGCCCAACCTTTCGGCTCTCTCTTAGAAAGTTTCTCAGTGATCCATATTTGGCATATTCAACAATCAGATATAACGGACCTGGACAGATATGAAATTGTATGGTTAAAACTAAAGAGATCATCTGTAAAAGACATTTTAAAATACGAGCCCAAATAATTTTGGAACTACAATTAATCATATATGTTGAAAATGTTTTGCATTGATACGATCTGAAGATATTCAAAGTGATTCTTACCATCCTGGCTACAAGCTCCATACATTTTTATAACATGGGGGTGGTTGACCTGCTTGAGGAGGGTGAATTCTGACAAAAGGTCACGAAGTTCACTGTGAGAGGCATTCTCTGTAGCAAACAGACAATAAACACTTTTTTAATTCTTTTTTTTTTTTTAATTTTTAGAAATGTAAAATAAACAAATAAATTAGTCACATCACATTTTTTACATTACATTTCATTTTATCTTTGGATACTACAGGTCTATTCCTTCTCTTTTTTAATGTTAGTACATCATGTATTTAGGTGTGTTTCAGTTCTACATCTAGGGAAAAAACAACAACAAATAAACAACTGTTTTTCTTAAGGCATATTTTGGTCTTTTTGTTGTACCTTTCAACATTTTTACAGCCACCGTCGTGTATCCTGCCTTTCCTTTGAGCCGGAATGCAGTTGCCTTCACAACCTTCCCAAACTCTCCCTCTCCAAGAGTTTTACCCAGAACTAAGTTCTTTCGTGGGAATTCCCACTTTGGATCCTCCTGTGAACAAAAAAAACAAACAAACAAATCTCTTGTAAAAGGCTTGTGCGCTTACATTTGCTGTAACACTCTGTTGGCCTAAAAAACAAGATTCTTTCAATAATACCTTTCTATTGGACTGTATTTCTAAATTCTAGTCTACTACTACCAAACAAAGCTGTTCATACAACAATACAAAGTAGAGCAATATAAGACTGATGGCCTTACAGGTATTTTAAAGGTGTCAATGGCCACCTGGTTCTCCATAGAGTCCAGAGAACCACGCCTAACATTGTTGGCCGAGTAACTGATAGGGTAGGACTGGGCGGGCCTACGGAAAGTCATCTCGGCTGAAGCGATGGGTGGTTTGGGAGTATTCTTGTGGTAGCGATGGATGAAGTAGGAAGAGAGGAGGATGGAGATGATGAAGGACAGAAGAACTGCCGTGGCAATGATGGTCTTACACATGTCGTCACATATTGCCTCTGTGTGAGAGATAGAAAAACGGAATCTGATAGTTAATATCTCTGTGATGTGATTTCATAATGCTATTCTTTCATTTACTTTGATATGTACAAAATGTATGAAAAGTCTGAATATGTGAACATTGCTCAGAAACTATACTAGTGCATCTTACAGTAAAGCAAAACAATACAGAGATCACACAGAGAGCTTTAACATCATGTATATTTTGCTAAACCCAGTGTGAACATGCATTCAAATTGTGCAGCTAACCTTCCATCTCATCCTGCTCACAGAAACATTTCTCTGAGTAGCAGTAGCAAGTTCCATGCCCCGCTTTAATGCCAAGCATTAGGCCTCTCTCATGGCCCCCGATGATCGGCTCACCTAGAAAGAGACAAACATACTGAGCACTGGTGCAAACAAACTGTAGCGCTAGCATTAACAACTCCACAAACACAAAAAGTATAGCCTGCAAATTTGCTCACGGGTGCAATCCTGAGGACAGATGGATATATTTTTGCTCTCAATGACATCACAGTAGCCGTCTGGGCATGTGCGCAGGTCTGGAGAACAAGTGGAGTAGTTTTCTGATATCACTGTAAAAAAAACGTAAAGCCAGTGGGGGACATTGTGTTATTCTACAGCCAATTAATAGATGCCAAAAGTGTACACATACTCAAAAACACAAACAATTAACATATTTATTCAGTGTACATTAATGAAAACAACACTCTTCAAAGCAATTACTCAGACACTGTAGGACAGCCGCGTTAATCATTTCTGGTCCTAGAGGGCAGATGATTTCCCTACTTACTATCTGCTCAATCTGGTAACTGATTAGTTGAATTAGGTGTGTTTGAACTGGGAAATGATCAAAACATGCTGGACTCCAGCCCTCCCACACCAGAGCCTATGAGCCCTGGTGTACAATATGCCTGGAAAATCAAACAAAGGAAATGAGAGGTGTAACCTCTATCTGTGCCTTGTCTCCACTGACATCTCCCAGTGGGAGCCCCCAGGCCTCTGAATGCTTCACAATCTCCACGCTGTCTTTTCTCTGCACAGGCCAGCGATTGCTGCTTCTCTGATCTCAGCACTACAGCTGAAACACAGACAAGGTAAGTATAAACAACCTTTACACTTTAAAGAACCACTTTTGCACATGTTTGAAACATTTTTAAAGAAGAACCTCAATGTAACACAGGTAAAGGTTTTTCCTAGTACCATCTGTCTGAGCCCAGAACTATTTAGTAAGCTTTATTTTTGAGAGAGTACTTTGATTACACAGTGAATAACCATAATTAGGCCACTGGGCAGTAGCCCAGCATAGCTAATTAGGACTTTGCGATCTGGGAAGAATGCTTACCTTCGCCATCAAATAAAATGAGGAGCTGAGTCTTTGCCTGAAGCTGTTTCTGTTGCT
Source organism: Salminus brasiliensis (assembly GCF_030463535.1). Classification (NCBI taxonomy): domain Eukaryota; kingdom Metazoa; phylum Chordata; class Actinopteri; order Characiformes; family Bryconidae; genus Salminus; species Salminus brasiliensis. Next base: position 34,847,041 of record NC_132881.1, on the reverse strand, counting down.
CTTCAGCAACGAGGATGTACTGTAGCTCTTGGCACTCAGGCCTCTGAAATTGCTTTGTGTCATTCACATAGAGAACCCCAGACATTTCTTCCAGACTCCGAGCCACACTGACTGCGCTGTAGCAGGACTGTACATCAGCAGAGATGTTCCTGTCGGCGATCTCTAACTGGTATGCAATATTTATACCCTTGAACTTTAGGCAATTGTCCACGCATACTTTCCCAATCTATAAAAAGGAGATGGGAGACACTGATGATTCAACTGGCTACGTTTTGATTAACTTAACATTTCTGCACTAACAGGAGACACCAACAATACACAACAACACAATACCAACAGTCTGACAGTCCTGATAAAAAGAAAATGAAAGAATTCATAAACAGGCAATTTTTCTTATTCTAGGCACCTGGGAGTACAGAGTTGATTTCCGAGATAGAGTGAAGTAGGTGATGTTGCTGAATTGAATGGGAACAGGCAGAATGGTGATATTAAAGTGGAGCATCACAGTCCCTTCTGTGCCTGGGTACGTGGTGTCATTGACTAGGTAATCCAACTGGAAAGAGCGCTTCTCCTCCACAGTCACATTCCTGCTTAGACTCAGCTCTGCACATGGACAAAAGAAATGCATGTTTTTATTTGTGAACTTAAAAACTTTACAGTTAGACTGAAGTAAACAGCCTTTAGGCATTCTTACTGTATTCATGGACTGTCCCCCGCACATTGCCGAACATGGCTTTCTCCTCCCTGAACTCATGTAGAATGGTAAAGGTGTCCTTGATCCAGGAGTCATTTGTCATTAAGGTCCCTACAAACTTATTTTCAGTCTGGTCCTTGGGATAACTAGGGGTTGTGTCTCTGTCATAAACAAACAGATGTCCAAATACAGTGCCCTGCAACAGTAAAGCAACATTAGTATTATATTCCATTTAAAAGGCAGAAGCATTACAATAGATTGGTGTTATTGACCAAAATCTACCAAAGAAAGTTGTTCTTCAGAAAAGCCCTAACAAAAGGTCAATGTCAGATTTATGACACAGAATTGTACACAGCTCTGCTCTTGGATCCCATTGCTCTCGTAAACTAAACAAATCCCAAATAAGAAAACATTGGTGAATGTCTGAATTTTGGTGAAAGCTGCATAAGTGGGCTGTGTATTAGCAAGAACCTGACAAAACGATATGTACCACAATACAGGGGTAACAATTCAATATATGGTGTATATTGCAATACAGTAAGCAAGACAATGCATTACGTTATAATATAAAAAAAACTAAAAAATAAAATTAAATAAAATAAAACTTTTTATGCAATCAGAACAGTGGGATCTGAAGACTGAGTACAACACTGCTAACTAGCCGCCGGGTTTAAACACAACACAAAATGAATCACTGTCTGCCACCAGTCTTTGCATGTAAACTATTAATAAAAAAATTACACTATGTTTAAGAATCCATACAGTACTGCATAAAATCGTATATAATATCTACATAATATGGCAATACTGTATTTATATTTTACTACACCCCTCATTGCAATCTACAATGGTTGGTGAATAAGACCTAATGATAGTGGTTTTTGGTAGTGATAGTGATTTTTATTTCTACTCACATCTGTGCTTGGGTTCCTCTAAAAACTAATTCGAGGCTTCTAATTTGTGAGTTCAGCTAATTTAAGGTGCACTAATTGCACGAGTGCGCACACAGCTTTTATTGTCTCTTCAGAAAAGTGATGGAAATAGCCTAGTAAAGCCCCCCAGCATTGGACTGTGGAGCAGTAAAACCGAGTACCTTTGGGACGTGTTGAAGTGGCATTTATGATCATCCTCCATCAATACCCAACCTCATTAATGTTCTCGCGGCTAAACACAATCAAATTCCCACAGCAATGTTCCGAAATCTAGTGTAAAGCCTTTGTAGAAGCATAGTATTAAGAGTACTATTACTACCCTTGATTTGGACGAGCAAGTATCTGCAAACCTTTGGACATATGCTGTAAATGTATTTAACTGCAAGGTAAGGCACATAGTCCTGGGTGTAGTATTGTTAGTAAAGTAAGTCACCTCACTGCGGCTGAATTCTATAAGCACATCCTCAGAGTCTGTGCCATTCACATAAGGCGCCGTGTCATCCTCATCGTAGATGTTGACATGCAGAGGGGTCTCCAGCTTGTGCAGCATATCCGGTGTTCGCACATTACACACTATGATCAGCCGGTAGAACTCCTTCTCCTCGCGGTCCAGAGGCGCTGTGACTACCAGCTCTGAGGTGGAGTTGTTAACTGCAAATGGCCCTGGAGATTCTGCCCTCGACAAAAAAACAAATCTCTGTGTGTTATAGATGTTATTGGTCACGTTTGCAAGTTTTTGGAGCACTCTAGAGATAGGCATTTGCCAAGTGGCTGTTTTGCCTCACATCTATCATTCCACACATTCCATAATCCGTAAATCATCCACTATCTATTGTGGTAAGAAATCAATTTTAATTGATGTAGTTCCTTAAAAAACATTATTTACTTTACTAAGGATTAAAGTTGACTTTTGAACTCTTTGTGGATTTTTGCAATAACTTTTAATAGGTTAGTTATGTAGACAGTGTGAGTACTTAGCAACAAAGTTTATTAACTTCAATAGCATGACCCTAAATGTTTGGGAAAGAGATGCCGAAACCCATTGTCTCTGGACAGTACCTGCTTCTACGTTGTAACTGATGGTGTAGTTGGGACAGAAGTCGGCCTGGGTGAAGCGGCGAAGCTGCCGCAGAGCTCCAGGCAAGCGGTTCTCTTTGATGTGGGGGTTCATGTCTCGATCAGGAAAGCACAGTTTCTCCAGCTTTATCTGGCCACAGGGGGGCGCTGTGGCATTGATGAATGTGAGGCTAACGTCCACTTTAGGGTGGTGAAGGCAGACAGATTTCTGAGGCCCAGAGGCAGCTACCACTTTCAACTTGCTTGCATGTCCAAATGTGCTGCTGGCTAAAGGAAACACAACGTCACACAACATCAAAACAGTGTTTTACACAAGATCTTGAAACTGGTATCATCAATTGCCTTGAGTGATACTCCCTCACAAGTGCTAAGAGTTAATAACCTAGAGAATCATTTTACATACAGGGGTATTTACATTTCTAAACAACACCACCAACAAGAAAAACATCAAAAGCATCAAAAGATATTAGCAATCAAAAACAGATATTAGAGACTATTATAGATATTAGAAAATCAAGCACAAATTTTGAACTCACACAAAGAGTCAAAGTCAGCCCACTCCAGAGTTTTGTTCATATAGAGGACTCCAGAAACTGGATCTATGTGGAACCATGCTGCGTAAGGTGGTGGTTTCTGAGCATTCCTCCAGCACAGGCTGAAGAAGGGCCGCTCTGAAGATGTCTCCCTCATGGCGTGCACCTGCAGCACTGGTGAGCCGGCTGGCTGACCAACATAAATGGTCTCTGAGTATTTGTTCTGAGGGAAGTAGAGTCCAGAAGAACCTGTGAAAAAACAGGTAGATGTAAGCATATCTAGATTCAAATGCAGAGACCAAGTAACAGCACTGATGATCTCTCTGACCCACCAAGCCCCTTATTTTTATTTTTCACCAAGCCTATATATTTTTAGGAGGGTGGGAATTGATTATAGCAAGTTAGACAAAACTGGACCTTAATTGGGTATTTATATTTAACCTTTTGTGTCAATTTCAATTGATAGAACTATTTCTCTTTGCCATTATGAAACCTTCTGGCAGGTGTTATAAAGTATGTGGATGCACAGTGCCCACAAAACCGACTAGACTTTCTCCTTGTGAGACAATAAAGACAGGAAAGAAAAAAGAAAGCAATGGATGGATGAATAATGTACCCAACTGGCTGTACTGCTAAGTAATATTCTGTTCTTTCAACAAGAACACAGTAAATTCTGTTCTTACGATCAGCCACACGTGGCACCCAGCAGCACAACTCACCCCTACAGCAGTTCTTTAACTAGACGAGCCACTGGAGGAAAGAAAAGAGCTGTTCTTCAACTGGACTAGACAGTAAAAACAACAGAAACAGAGCAACCCACGCACCACAGACATTCACATTACTGACTTTATGTTTAGGTTTTAACATTAGGAAAACATCAAGAGCTGGGTTACCCTTTTTTGTCCTAGTTATTTCAACGTAACCTTTGATTCACTGTCTTTAACAATGCTTTTATCGTGTTAAAAGCATTTAAATAGACACTAATTTTCTAGCTGTTTTTGTATTTCTGCCTAGTTGGTAAACAGTACCATTTGCAAATTCAGACAAGCCTCTAAATGAATTCATAAAACACATCCATAAATTACTAGTGCAATGACTTCCAACCTAAAGTCAACTGAAGCTCTTATATGACACTGATACTGTTTTTTAATGAATTTCTCACATGGTCAATGATGTCAATGATGTGGTTTCCGTTTCTCCTTGTGTTCACCTTGGGAAGTTTAATTACTGAGGATAACCTAATACTATGAAGAAATGAATCATTACCTGCAGTGTGTGTGTGTGTAAGAGTTGGGGGGGAAGGGTGATCTATAAAACACCATAACAACCCTGTGTGCTTTACTGGAAAACGGAGACGCAAGTGTTCAGGCTGTAATTATATCCCTCTTGTGTTCCTGTCCGACGACGGTGGGCGGCCACTTAGGAACGTACTAATGTCATTAGCAGACATCGAAACTAGATTTTCTATTTCTGTTGGTGCAGTTTAGGCCTTGGCTCTGGTTTCAGACATTGATTTAATTTAACTGTGCTGGGATGACAGAAGGTCGGATTGATGGATACAATGAGGCCCACCTTCCTGAAGGATGGAGATACACTCAGGACCATTCCAACCTCTTTTATTAAAAGCCTTGCCAAGACACAAACAAACAGTAGGAGGGATTTAGCTGCTCTATACAGTTGCTGGTCACTTTTGATGACAGTAGTTTATCTTTACTGTGTTTAATGTTTTTCTGGGTGTGTTTTTGCACTTCCAGAGCTATTTTCATTTTTGATCATTACTAAGGACAAACTCACAATGAGATAACATCTATTGAGAGAGAACTGTATACAGTGATGCTTATAAGAACTAGACAGCCAAACTATTATGAGAAAAAATAATAATATAGGATTTAATTCACCACTCTTTTACCACAGTCAACATTACATATACATATCATAAGACACAGGCAAGTCCAGCGATTGTATTAGTTAATAAATAAAATAGCTAAATTTGCATTTTAGACACGGCAATTCTAGGTTTCTATCAGCATCACTTTAAAGGACATGGTAGGGGTGGAGTGGCTGGTGTCAGACTACCTTAGGGAGCGACGCCCCTGCCCTATTTAAGTCCCAGATTAAGCTGCCTCGGCACACAGCACCGGGTCCACTTACAGAGATACCAGGGAGGAATACTGGATATTTAAGCCTTAAAGAGCAAACATCAAAACAGAAGGAACAGGAAGGCAATTCGTCCACCAAGTGGAAACGGAAACAGGCGAAGTGTACCCTAGAATTTCTCAACCACTAGTATGCACACAAGCCATGTCTGTAAGACGGTCATTGAGATTCTGGACTGGATTAGGAGAGTATTTCCAGTAGCTATACACAACTGAGCAGCCTTTTGTTGGGATCCCGTGCTCACCGCTCTCTGTGGAAGAGACTACAAAAGGTGTCTAAAAAAGGCCTGACCTGGCTGGTAAAACTGCATCCTGGAGGAACACTTGTGTGTACACGTTTACCTTAAGTGAAGGTACGTTGGAACAGTGAAAGACCTATCTGAAGAATTGTTGTTGTGGCACATTAGTGTCTCAGGTACAACATTGATATAACTGCTCTCAGAGAAGCCCTGGTGGAAATCCAAATCAGTAGATACAGGGGTTTACACATTCAGTTGGAAATGCAAACTAGAAAATCGCATCCATGCAGTCAATGAAAAACTAATCAAACTTCCCACGAGGATTAATCATCATGACTCTCCGTATTCAGTGGGGCCAAAAATTCCTTAGTCATAAGTGCCAATTCCCTATTTAAGATACCGATTTAATACATAGTAATCCTGTGGATAGGATAGGGAAATAGGGAGTGGGCTAAAGGAAATTCCAAGAACATTCTTCCAATAACTTAGCAAATGTACTGAATTTAGGGTCTCAATCACAAACACATGTTCAGACAATACAACAATCAGAAAATAGAAGGTAGCAGCATCCTTAATCAAAACAGATGCATCTTATCACCTCTTTGTCATTGTATACTTCAGAGATCTTAGTGATGTATGTATGGTCCAAGCCACCAAAGTATCAGAAGAATGCTGGACTGATCCTCGTTTTCTGAAATCTTTCTTGTCATTAGAATGGCACCTAAACGGCCTGAGTACTAATCCAGTAAGTGAAAAAGAACTGTTATGGAAGATTAAAGTTCTACAGAAGGCATTATGTAAAGCCTGTGAGGACACCGTTGTTTTTTTTTTTCCAGACACAACGATCTGGATTGGTTTGACTAAAATGATACAGACATGAACAAACTCCTCATCAAGAAATGAAGATTGTACTGTGACTGATAAAACCACCTGTCATTCAAGCCTAAATAGTCCAAATATCTCAAGCTCATAACACTGGTTCAATGGCATGCCACTGAGATGAAAAACAACTGGTGCACTGAAAAGGCAAAGGAAATCCAATATCATGCAAATCAACACGACACGAGAAGTGTAATCAAAAGACTATAGGTCAAAGCCTCAGGAGACAGACCCCCCTTTAGACCGCAAATGTTCAGATGCTCCCCAAAGACAGTAGAGTGATCCAAGAATGCTGGAAGGAAGACCATGAAAGCCTCCCGAATCAGGAATGTAACGTGAGTAAGGATGTCTTTAACACCATTCCACAGCATCCTGCATTGGACAATATAGCAAACCCCCTGCCCTGAAGAGGTCAGAAAGGCAAATCAGAGCTAGTAAAACAACAAAGCTCCAGGCCCATATGGTATCCCGGCAGACACCCTTGAAGATCAGCACTAATAAACAAGTTCTACTTAGTACTCTTTAAATTATGGAACAATATGCACACTAAACACCCACGTAATGTACATAATAAAAAACATAGTCACCATTTGTTGCCACTATTGTTGCTATCTCCCTCCTTTCCATCACAGGGAAGATTCTAGTTCACATTCTTATTAACCACCTAACTCGCCTTGCAGAAACAGTCCTTTTTGAAACCCATAGTGGCTTCCACGGGCACTATTTTCAAGAACATGACCAAAGTCTTTGACACTATCAACAGAGCACCGTGGAGAATCTCTGAGCTATATGCCTTGAAAAACCTTTCCTCCATTCTGACATGAAGGCCTGCCATCTGTTAAGGTTCTGTCACTGAACCCTTCAGTACCTGAACTGAAGCTTACATCTCAGTGTTCTGCAAAGCTGTGATCTTTCAATCCATGCTCTATGGCTATGAGATAAGGGCTGTGTATAACATGATATTAGGAAGTGGGAACAGCAACAGCAGTACTTACTTTGCAAAACCTCAAGATATTCTAGAAAGCTATGCAAACTGGACCTTCAGACTTAAACCAAAATGTTTGGACACATATAATTCATGATGCTTTGCAGGGCAATGGACTGCCTCTACCACTGAGAACCGGCAGAGAAAGAAAGAGCAGCATAAGCCCTTCTGGACCAACTTGGCCCCTACCCCAAATTACATCTGTGGGATCTGTGGTTAGTTTGACACATCCAGTTCAACCTGCAGGACAAATAAGTCAGAAATGAGAGAACATCTTCCCCAGTAATTGCCTAGGATTGTCAAAGACTAGGGATGTCCTGATCAAGTTATTTTGCTCTCTGATCAAATCTGAGTCTCTTAATACTCAGCAGTGGCTGATACTTATGTGATCTTTGTGTTTGTATTAATAATACAATCGCTCAGTTTAGATAAGATGTGCTGCTAATAGATACTAAAGTAAAATCTCTTATTCTTAAACATTTCTCTTTAAGTTTCTATAATGAGACTTTCTAGACTGATTTATTTAATAGCAATGTTTTCTAAAATGACTGTTTTATAGTGTATTTAATATCTTGTCTCACCTCCATGACCATACAGCTCCTACTTTCTTTAAAACACTGTCAAACAAACAATGAATCGGAAACAGATCAGGATTTAAATAGCCGATAGAAGATCCTTTCAAATATGCCGGGACTGGCCCTAATCCTGATCAACTGGATCGGATCAGGACATTCCTAACAAAGACTGTAAAGTGATCCTAGTCTGTCCTAGTTTCTTGACAATTACCATTTTGCAAATAAACTACTCTGAAGGACTGAATTTATAATGTATGCATAAATAAAAAAAAATGCAATTCTGGAATTCTTCCTTAATTCTGATTTGTGGAAATACTGATTTCTAAAGCACTGAAATCTTTGCATCTTGCTCATCAAGGTACACAAGTAGCAGGGTAAGCAGGCTCATGATTTTTTCAAATGGACGTGACAAGGACTCTCCAGACATCCTTCAACCGATTCGACACTACTGGCTGTGTCCTGTGTGTGTCCTGAAGCTTGTAAAAGAATAATCCTTCAAAAGTCAAAGTCAAATTAAAGTTAATGAGCAGATGCAGTCAAGGAGAAAATGGCTACAATAAATTGTGCATACAGTGCAATGCTGAACATTTTCCTTCAGTGAATCTATTGTTGTTTATTTTTGACCAATCCTGTTTTCTTTAATGAAAAATGCTGTGTGTACATTCTTATAATGAATTAAAAACAACATGCTTACTCAGTATAAGGGTCCCACTTAAGATGACAAGAAGGTTCAGCAGATGAATTTGTGCTTTCCTGCATGGCAACAGAGAGCTGTGCTATTCCACTGGTTGAGATCATTCCAAATGTAATTTATTTCCAGGACAAAAGCCAAAGGAATGTATGAAGTTTATGGCACGCTAATTAATTGAGAGTATTAAAAACAGCATGGAGCACACAGAAACGGTTCAGTGATAGCACTACCAATTGTCTGAAGTAGTTTCTGGGGGGGGGTTTTGAATGGGGATGATGACGAGTGTGGTTCAGTAGGAAGAGGAAGGTGCACTCCTCCTCCTCCTCCTTGTAGCAATCACTTGATTTACATTTACATTTGGGAGGATGCTTTTATCTAAAGCAACTCTGAAAGGAAAGAGTCTTGTCCTAGTGTTACTGAATGCAAGATGAGGGCAAAGAAAGAAGCATGATAAAAGTTATGTCCAAATGTTTGTGGGCACCCCTTCTACTGAATGCATTTAGAAGTACTGCTAATAGAATGGAACTCTCTAGAGCAGATAAACAAGAACCTACTGGCACCATATTTAATGTCACACATGGGCATTTTGTTAAATTCTGTTAGTACATTCTGCATTGTGTGTGTTCATGCAACATCCCCTTAAAAGCATACTACTGCCTGTATCATCACGTGCCTCCACACCATCCAGTCTGCGACATGGAAGCAACAGGGAGGAGAACTCAAACACAGAGCCAAGTGAGCAACTCAAGCAGCTTAACATAATCATTCATTAATCATAATCGAGGTCAAATGTTCAATGAATCATGATATTGCACTAAGTGGAACTGTGTTCTCTGGAATGGTGATGCTGCATCAAATACTTTTGGGGATGAGGTGGGGATGAGGTGGGGTGGTGGTCATCCATCATCCTGACCTCATTAACGCTCTTGTTGCTGAATGCAATCAAATCCTCACAGCAATACTCAAAAATCTAGCAGAAAGCCTTCTTTGGAGAGTAGAGAGAGTTACTCCAACAAAAGCAGGATAAAATCTATTTTAATACCCTTGATTTCAGAAGAAGCAATGAATGAGCCGGTGTCCCAATACTTGTGTCCATATAGCATAGTAAACCGATTAGTAAGTGCTTAAACATTCTATAAGTGCATTTGCATTGCTAACGCTACATGAACATGCACTGTTCTTATAGCTTTGACCTTTCATAGCCGTAGCAGGGCTCACGACTGTAAATACTATGATGCAATCTAATGTATTGATTTCAGTTCTGAGGCAAATTGACTCCATACCCAGTGCACACACACGTACACACACACCCACAGTCAAACAGCTAATATAATACAGTCCCTCCAAATGGATATAAACTACAAGGTTTAGATCAGAAAAAAATGTAACTAAAGTTCCTGTTTAAGTATCAAACCACTGTAACCACTGTCTGCCCGCTGCTTGAAAATTCACAAGCTATCTTGTGTCTAATGACGCCACTCTCATCTGTAGTGATGTGAAACAAATCCATTAAGCGAGGCGCATACTAATACAAGTCCCATAATCCGAACAGCCGTCTGAAAACACCTGGACGAACCTCATCAGACGTGAAGCCTGAGTGAAGGACACAGAGACTTCAGAGGCATGCTCAGAGAGAAAGCAGGCTGATGAGGAACGCCCTCAGGACAAAGACAAGAACTCGATTAGGTCAACACACACTCCGCCGCAGAGATTTAGCATCTATGAGGTCATGAGCTAGTGGGGAGAGTGAGACAGAGACAGAGAGGGAGAGAGAGAGGGTCTCTATTGCCATTCCCTTGAACTCAGCAGAAGACGGAAGCACGCCAGCAGTCGGAGGAATCCACTACCCCGTAATCCACTTACTACTGAAAGAGCGCTATTCATGTGATATTATGTGTAAGTACAGAGACGCAATTACCCGTTGTTCTATTGTAGCAACATGGCCGCGGCTAAAATGACTCAAAATTGTTACATGTTTGTGTAGCAATCATGATAATACTACAGAGCGATAACCCAGACTCTATGTTTGTTCCCCACAGAAAAGAATGGCAGCTGAACATAGGTGGCCTTGTTGTCTACTGCAGCCTGTAGAGGACTTTAAAGAAAGGACGGTGATCTGTGGGAAAACGTGTCCGACATCCTTTCAACCAAGGTCATCCACTGTCCCCAAACAATGGCCAACTGGAAGCCAAGTAGCCAGTCTGGCAGCTGGCCAGTCAATAGCTACACTAATCAAGATGGGCACACATTGTTTAAAACCATTCTGCCCTTCATTCACTTTAGATTTTAGCCGTTCGGACAACAAAAGAGACAATCGTAAAACCCAAGTCTGCACAACATAAACGTTTCTTGTTTTCTTGTTTCTACTGATGTATTTTTATTATGCATTCTTGGAATAAAACTGTACTTTACAAATCAGGGATAATTTAGATGCAAGCAAAAGGGAATGCTGGTGAATGTTCAGAAAGGTCTGAACAAACAAAATACTTCAATCATCAAAACAAATGATGATGAGCCGGTGATATAATATAGAGAAAATCATTACTCTGGCACTGCTGTGATTTCATTAGTTAAAAGGCTGCCAATTAAGCTACAATTCAATAAGGGACTGTTATTATTGATCATTATGTTTCCTTCGCTATTTTCTGGGCGTTCCTCGGGTCTTATTCTTAAATTCACCAATGAACTTTTAAATCAAAACGCTTGTAATGATGAAGTGATATAAAGCATATATATATATATATATATATATATATATATATGCTTTATATCACATATATAATTATATATATATATATATATATATATATATATATATATATATATATATATATATATATATATATTTATTAATATTTATTTATTTATTTATTAATGTGTATTTAAAAAATACAATACAAACATCCAACTTACAAACAAGATTCACAATGCCTTGCCTTACCAAAAGAATTCTTATTGGGGTCTCTGTTTAGACATTACCCACACATTTATGGAGAAATCTTTGTTTTTTGTTATGGCAAATGACCACATTTCATAACTTTGAAGGAAGTAAATGTATGCTAATATCCACCTACTATGCATTTCATATGCAATACACTGTGTGGTACAACTTGTACAACTTGATTGTGGCTGAAATAGTCAGAATAGATGTACTCCTATTAGATCCTGTTCAAAACTAAATATTACATCAATGACTTTTATATTAAAGTCCAGAGTTTCTAAATATGAATATATTAGACATAGGACATGCACATTACTGTAATACCAACATCATCCTTATCATCCTGAATGTGATCCTCTACACCATCAACTTAGGCAGGGAATAAAATGCATCAGGAACAGACATCAGTCATCAAGAAATCAAATTAACAGTCTCTGTGGGATTGTTCTGTGCATTTCAATTTGGTTTGTCATCTCTCGCGGGGTTGTGCAGGACTCACAAATGAGAAACTTTTACACAGCATTTTCTACTGGATGTCATCATTATCAACCAATTACCAGTAAATCCATAATGCAGTTAAGATTTGATTTAAGATTTAAACAAAGATGAAAGGGCACCCTGGACAAGAGCAAACAGAGCAACAAAGCACAAAACAGACTGGTCTCATCCAAACTGAAACCCATTCATCTCCAAACCAGACACTTCCACACCTCAGTGCCAATTTCCTCCACTACTTCAACCTGTAGGGTGCACATGAATTTTACAGTGATCACCTGCTGAGCCTTAACGTCCTGACAGCATGGCTGGAATCAGCCAGTGGGTGAATTTACATGGACCAGTGACCAGGGAGCTGCACATTTCCTAAATTCTAAGGCTTTCATTTAAATGAAAAAGAGTCTCATATCAGAACAAAGGGAGGAGAACAAACTGGGGACCAAGCATCCAAGACAACATTAAAAATCAATGAAAACAAAGAAACTTTAAGCAAATGTGTGACTTTCTGCCTTTATACAGAAAGGTCAGATCTTATTAATTCCATTGAAGTTTGGGTCCAGACCTCTCTTAGGGTGGATTTCATCAAAGCCTTTGTTGTGAAGTTTACGCCAAGTGCACACTATCTTCAAAGCAAATGGAGAAATACCCAAGATTAAGAAATATGCAGCCAAAAACCTTGTATGTCGAAAACAGCAAGAAAGGTAAAAAAACAAAACACTCTTAACTTTCAATTGATTTATTATTACTATTATAGACATTTATTATAGAAAGATTTATTTCCAAGTCAGCTATTCTACTGGTCTAATTGTCTACTCAAAATTTCACACAATGAAAAGGACAGCTGCCATGTTCAAATGATGTCAAAGGTGAAAAATGTTTTTGCTAAATCTAAAGCTCTAGCCAGGTATTATTTACAGTATACCTGGTTTACTGTATCCCTGGTTTGGCAAATCAGTCTCTGACATGAAAAAATATTATTAAAAATCCTATTGTTCTATTTATTATTAGATTCACATTATGTCAAAAAGTGAAAAACAGCAAAAATGGAGATAAAAGTTTTTTTTGTGGAACAGTATACTGTAAATCCAAAAGATTCCTCTTAGTTTGAGGTATATAATATTATTGGTCCTGTTTGTTAGTAAACACAGTAGACACAATGCTTAATGAGGTCTGAGTAATTTAAAAAGTTGAAAAATAAGCCCAAGTCAAACCCTGAACTGGCTGTGCGTTGTTGTAAATGATCACTCAAACACACCATGCCTCACTGACCACGGGAAAATAACGTGTAAAGACTCATGTAGAGAACAAGAGCTCCAAATGCCCTTGGGACATAATTTCAATCAATGTCTCCTTGTCCCTCCACCGGAGCAAATTAGATTCCACTGATGCATGGGATGGAAATGTGACCCTTAACTAACTGAAGGATCAGGGACAGAGCTAGCAAAGGTAGAGCAGCCTACATGCACCGCACACTTTGGCCAGTCAGAACGCTGTATGACAGATTCATCACAAATTAAGGTCTTTTCGATCATCTCTGGGACCCAGCATCATTTTTCCTTAGCCTCAGTTCTGTAATGCAAGCGAACCTTACTAACTTGCAAAGCTTATTGATTAATCGCACAACAAAAGCTCAATATCATATTACATGGGACTAATTATGGCTTCGATCAAACACAGCAACACTGAATGTTCTACAGCAGCAGTGCAGTTCAGTACAGATGTGTGCATGCCACTATGTAAGGTGATGCTCCTTTGGTACTTCACACTTACAGACTTTTAACCTCTCCTTGTCATATATGTGACTAGCTACACACCCTGAAAACTTATGCTTTCATAGCAGTCACAGGTAGGGCTGCACAATATATGCTTTCAGCATCGCGATCACAATGTGGGCATGCACAGCAGTCATATTGCAGGATGCGTAATAAAACGCTTTTGTCGCTTGATGCAAAAGGATAATTCCTACTGTTCTCATTTTACATGACAAATCTACCAGAGACAGATAATATAGGGCCAATATTATGTATTTTACTCCAATCTTTTGTATATGGAGGGCAATATTAAAATTATGACATGCTGCATCACTGGTAAAATCTTGTAAAAAAAAAAAAATCTGTATTTTTACAAATAAAAATTAAAAAAAATATTTTAAAAAATATTGCGATGTTTATTTTTTGATATTGTGCAGCTCTAGTGATACTTTCTTGTTGTCTTTTACTGTGGATGTTTTCAACCATTTACAGAACAAAAAGCCCAATATGTGTTAATTAATTAATGAATGTCTCTGAAAATGATTTATTTATTATTTAATTATTTAATAGCCTTCATTTGATTTAATAACATATTTGAACAGGTGGTACTAGATTAACCAGTTTCACTACAACAAAACTCTACATATGCTCTAACTGACCTGGGATTTAGATTGAATATCTAAAATACCTTATGTTTTTTCTGAAAATTATATGAAATAATAAAGATTTTAAATATGATAATTTGCTTAAACTATAATGAATATAAGGTTCATAACTTCATAGTTTATTTTAATCTTCAATAATCATGTTTTTCGTAAGATGCACAAACTTCAGAGCATGACATGTACTTTGTGCAATGTGCAAAATATGTAGCGTACATAAAAGAAGTATTGTCTATTAAATACGCCACGTCATGTTTGTGCAATCTTACTAAAAGTGGTGGCGATAGCAGAAAAATCAGTACGATTTATACGCTCTCTGAGAGCAACTCAAGACACCAGCTAAACTAAATCATATAATGTAATAAGTAGCTAAATCAAATAGCGTCATGTATCAAATGAGATTTATTGGTCTGCTCTGTCTCAAAAGCAGTGGCTGCTGATGAAAATGATTGTGCTAATGCAGGCATGGGATCGGGGGAGCTCAGCCTGATCAGCTACCGCTACTTCCCTTCCAATCTCCTGTGGCCTGATCAGGGGAGATTACCACTTGGGTGAGAGTTTAAAAGGTCAGGAGTCATCACAGTTCAACAGATAAGGTAACAGGGTCAGAATCATGCATCCACAAATCGATGTTTCACACAAGCAAAACACACAAGGATTTTGACGTTATGTGGGTATTAATATACATATGTCATTCTTTGCAGTGATGGAGCTCCATAGACAGATGATGCGACTAGAGAAGACAAAGGACAAATTCATCACTAATACATTATATTCCGTGTGCCACACAATGCAATCAATTTAACTTTTACAGTGAATAATATGTGGTGAGAGTTAGCACTGGGTGATATATCGTACATATTGATATATTCAAAAGTATTTTATATAGGATATTTAAAAAGACCAAAAATATCACACTGGCTGCAATATCTGTGTGCAATTTAATTCCAAAAAATAACATATATGGGTCATTTATGTGGAAGTGGTTTGGTTTACGGAAGGATGATACTCTCACCATCCAACAACATAATCCAGTGCGGTTTCAATTACAAACTTTGTCTTATGTTTATTGTTAAAATGCACACACACACACACACACACACACACACACACACACACACACACATTACAATTAACATTACACTTTTCAACCATTTTAAGCAACAGAGATATGAGTTTTTTAGTCATATCGCCCAGCCCTAGTGAGTATTGCCCACTTATTATAGAACACTGATTACATATTATTTTCTCCTTAATCAGTTGTATAGGGTGAAATCAAACTAATTTACAGTATCTAAAGCAGAATTAATCAGTGATTCTAGATGTTTGGTTGCACACATGAAATGTACACAAAATGTTTATAAATATGGCAAATGCTCTTATTTATTATTAAAATGGCATTATTAAAAACAGCAATTTCACTTTTTAACTTATTAAATGACTCCTGTATGTTACAACTGATGGGTAAAATGGGAATACTTAAAGTACATAACTGGAAAAGTGGGCAGAAATAGTGTTTTACAACTATTAATAAAAACTAGATGAATTTCAGAAGTAGAAAGGCAGTAGAAAAATAACACCCTGGTGTCCGTTTGTGACTAGTGGCCCGGGTGATCCTCCTCCACGCCTGAAGAGGTCATATTAACCTGTGTTTTAACTCTGTACTGTCTCACCTGTTCTCTGTTTACCCTTACCATTACCTACTGCACTTAAGGCAAGGCCTTGTTGGTTTCCCATAAACTCTAAGGCATGTTTTTTATATGTCTATATGTACTGTTTTTACTTATATATATTTTGACCTCACCTCACTCAGTGCTCTCTATGATTACTCAAACTTCTATTGTAATTTGTTTGTGCCATGTAATTTACAATCTGTAAAAAAAAAAAAACCTGCACACAGATCCAAATATCCTCAGTTTCTAGTCACACAATTCCAGTATTCCAACAGTATTTCATCGAATTAGAGTGATAGGTAAAAGCTAGACCTTTAGGATGGCAGGAGGTGTCTTTCCCTTGCTGGTGACCACTCCTGTGACGTAGTCTATACTGTAATGAATTTGCGTTTTCCACAGAAACGTTTCTTTGGTGATCAAGATGTTCAGAATAATCATATCTGTCATATTTTGTCATATCAGAATATGACAAAAATATAAATGTGCTTGATATACAATACAAATCAGGATATTTTATTTCTATTAAGGTTTACAATTAAGTTGGAATGGATGTAATGCACCAGAAAGCTGCTATACCATTTAGAGAAAACTACAAAAAAAATGTTTTTACATATGGAACATATATAAAAATCAAACAATTCCTATGATATATTCAGAGAAGTGTCTCATGATCAGTTACCACCATAATTATGGCGTTTCAACCCTAGTAATGACAGAGTAATTGTTCTAGAGAACAGGCTGCCCCGTCATTATCCTTCAGAGCTATCTGAAACCACATGAAAACAGCAGAACAGAAAATAGACATAAATACATTAACTCCAGCCTAATGGCCAGTAAGACCAACAGCGATTCAAACGCATCCCATTAACTTTAACATTAAAAATGACTCTTTAAACAAAGGGTGAGGAATCAAAAACTAAACAACTCCATAATATATCTAGTAGCCTAGCCGCAGTACAAATGTCAAACTGCTGTCAAGAGCTGAAACACCAGACAGTGATAGTGGATTACTTCCGCTCCCAGTATGGTCAAAAACTCATTGCGTTTGTCACCATCCGTTTTCATGGGATGACTTGTCATAAAATAGATGAGATCCATTTTGCGGGAGGAGCTGCCAACCATCCTGTGTCTTTAATGAGGGATTTTAAGCCTCATCTGTTATCAGAGCTGTGTGCTCTATTATTTTACTGGCAGTATTTTCCCTTCAGAAGACAAACACACCATGTTTGCCCAGAGCTCTGCACACCTGCTGCACACCTGCCCTCTGACTGCCGCTCAGACACAGCCTTTGTTTTCCTCACTGCCAGGAAGCAAGGCACTTCAGTACCATCACTAACAGGAGCTTGTTCACAAGAGGAGCGCCGCAAGAAGCGCGCTTGCAACACATGGACACACTGATGCGTAATTCAATTAAAGACTGAAAATGATCTGAAATGATGTGGACTGATGTGCTTACTGTAGTTTGTTGATTCTGAAACTCAGAGCTAAACATGGATAAGAGAACGGCCTCCTTTGTTTAAACCAACAGCTTGATAGTAGGCTTAGCCCACAAGAAAGGAGGCCTTGTCATTAATATACTAAAACCTTATGAGAAAAGATACACGAGAGAGATTATAACCAAGCTCCAGCCAATACAGCTCGGTCAGCTAAAGGTGGCAAGTGAATGTGGTGAATGTTTTTGTTAAAAGTATTATCAGAATTATTTTAGAACATTTCTGAAAATTCATCTCAGTAAATATGAGGAATGATTTAACATAAAAAGCATGAAATGTATTGGGTTTCCATTGCCATGTCTCCAGCCTGACTCTTCTTGCTGATTGTTATTCTTGCTCGTGTCTTTTGTGTGTTTGTTCATTATACCCTGCTGTTTTCATTGTTTCCCTGCAGCACCCTGCATTCCAGCCTGCAAAGTTATTGCCATGTTTTGTATTGTTTTACAGTTGTCTCCAGGTTCACAGTTTCGAATGTCATGTTTTCCTCTTAGCACCACAGCTTTCTTAGTTGCTTAGTTCAAAAATAATCTGTTCGTGTGTCTGGTTTGGAGATACAGACATGCCTATGTTGGCCTTGCCTGCATGTGTTTCCACCCCTGCTGGGAGTTGTGATAAAGAGTTCTAGACATGTCCAAATAAGATGACTCAGCGTTTACATCCTACCAGCTCCCCTTTGTTTTATGGGTGAAGCAAATTGTGTTGGGTAACATGCTGAAAGGCCAGGGAAGTGCATAAAAGGCTCCATGAGCTAAGCCCTCTTCCAAGTACAAGTTCATGTGGACTGTAAGCCCTTCACCTTCCAGGACCTAGCTGTTGTCCAAGCAATGACTTCATGATCTGCTTTGCCAGTAAGTATGGTAGATCTTCTAGTGCTTCTGATCCTATTTTTCATGCATTTAGTGAGAAATCCCCTTCCACAAATGACAAAGATGTTGCTCTTGGCTCACAGGGAGATCTTATGAGTGAGCAGTCTTACTGCCACAGGAGGGGAAGTACCCAGACTAGGGTTGCATGATATGGACATATAATATGATGTTTGATAAAGTTGTGGGATAATGCAATGACAATTTATGAAGCAATTAACCATGATAAAAACATGGTGTCTCTGATCGGCTATGCTAATTACTCTGCTAATGTGTTTTGGTAATTAGCAGAGTGCTTACATCACTTGCTGTCCACATTAGAGAGCAGGGTTTAAGCCTTTCACAGGGAAGCACATATCAGGCTTCTAATGCTACTTTGCACTCCAGCACTAAACTGTTGGTAAATGGTTGGTGTCTCTTATTTTTCTCATCATCTGTTTATTGCAGAAACTCCTACAGCGATAGTGATAAAAATCTGACTAATCATGCAGCCCTAACCCAAACTTTTGATTCAGACTGTCCTTTGTCTTTTGGCCAAACCCACTGCACCACTGGCGACTGCAGTGTCTGGCAGCTGGAGTCTATAAGATTGAGGCCTCTGTCAGTGTTCTAGGCGATACCCACTATAGGACTCGCCTGAAGGCCAGCTCCTGGGTCGGTCATATATTTTACCCTGGGACAGAATCAGGTCCCACAGGCAGATACTCTGAATTTCTTTTTTAAATAAATAAAAGGTAATTTTTGATTGGTTTTGTGCTGGATTATTTATTTATTTTTACCCAATTTTCTCCCCAATTTAGCTGAGACAATTACCCACTTGCTCACCAAAACAAAAAATGCTCTTGACATTAAGAGAGTGACGGCAAGCACATGCCTCCTCTGATACACGTGAAGTCAGCCACTGTGTCTTTTCAAACTGCCACCAACACAGCATCACTGCATTCTCTGCACACTCCTGCCATTACCTCTGAAACAGGAATGCCCAAAGCATCCCCAGTACTAAACATAGAAGTCACTGGTCTGCTCCCCAAAACGCATACATTGTTGACAAATGGCCCAGTTATCCAAGCCTTGCACTCTAATGATTCAGCTGTGATCTTCGTACCAGATCCCAATCTGGTGCCTGCAGCAAACCCAGTCCCTAAGCCTATGGACCAGATTCCGCCCAATATCTGAACTCAGTCTCGGTTTGAGATTGTATCATTGACCCTGTCAGAATTCTCTTACTGTTCCTGATCCTGTCCTAATTCCTAAAGCAATGATCATTGATTATTGGACAATGATCCAGATCTTACTTCAGCCACAAACTCAGTTCTTTCTCCTGCCCCATCCTCAGTCCACGCTCTTGAGAGCGCACCTCTCTCTGTCCCACTTTGTGTCTTTCCCTGGTCCAGTTTCTGTTGCTAGCCCTGTCAGTGATTCAGCTATTTTCTCTCCTGCTCCTGTAGATGACTTAGCTCTTGTCCCACCTACATGTGTCGGTGATTCAGCTCCTGTCTCGGGTTTAGCTCCAGCTGTTGTTTTATTTTATGTCCCTGACTCTGGTCTGGCCCTAGTCCATAGAACTGACCCAGGTCTTGGCCCATTACTACCCCAGCTCCTGTGCAAGTCACTGCCACTTATTAATTTTGCTGTGACCCAATGTTTCTGTTTCTGATCCTGTCTTAGCCCACACTCCTGTATGGATTCCTGATCAAATGAAAGTCCCGTTTCTGGTCTCTCATCTGTCTTCTGACTCTTGCTGTATTCGGGATTCAGTTCCTCTTTTATCAAGTCCTTGTCTCAACACCCACTCCTGACTGAGTTGTTGTCTCGCATCATGGTCCTGAACCAGTCCTCGTTTCAGCCTGAACTTCTGTGTAATTCCTTGTTGCGGTTCCCATTCCTCTCCAGGCTCTAGGCTCCATCATGACACCCGTTCCAATTCTTATTGTTGATCCAACCCTGCCACTAGGTGTCCTATCTTTCACAATGGTCCAGGTCTGAGTCCCCCCTGCGGTTCCAGCTTTGGTGCCTTAGGAGCTGTGCATTAAGGAGGGGCTCTGTCATGCTGTCCTTACAATGGCTCCACAATCCACTGTACAGCCTTAACAGCACCCTGGGTCCACCGTACCTCCAGCTGCTGAATATTGTTTTCACCTGTGTCTAGTTATGCTGTGTGTGTGTGTGTGTGTGTGTGTAGACTCTGTTGTTTTCATTGTTTCCCCATGTAGCCCAGTCTGCAATGTCTGCAACGCCAAGCGATGTTATTCCTGATTTTCCTCAACCTGTTTTTCTTAGTTTGATTGGTCAAGCGTTATCAGGTTTTGTTCAAACTGCCTGTTTGCTTGGTTTGGAAATGCTGATTTGCCTATGTTTACCCTGTCTGCCCCCCACTATGTACTGCTACAATGATTTCTGGATTAAGACCAATACATTGGCTTTGCCTAATGCTCCCATGCACTACAGTTTGTCCCTTACATTTACAAAAAGTGTCTTAACAGCTGAATAAACTTTGAAAATCCTTAAACACCGACACATTACGACTACACAAAATAGACACATCACTGCTATGTGGAGATGTAATCCATAATGAAGCTTGAGCCCCTTTAACTATACTAAGCTCATATTACGAGACCCTGTAGTGCGAGCTGCTATCAGGACCGAACATCCTAAAATGTTCAATAACATCAATTAACTGTGATATTTTACACACCAATGTAAGACGACATAATTTATCATTTTATAGCTCTGACCCTGACTGTGGATTACACCTGCTATGCCCTGGAACAAACTATATTATTCCACATTAATCATTTTATAAAATCAGCTGCATCCACACTGGCCTACTTTTAGTATCTCCTCCCTCGGTGCAAATCTGGCAAGGAAATATAAGTCCCGCCGTTGTTTATCGAGAGACTGATAACCTTTACAATCGGTCCCTAAAAACTTGCGTTTCCATTTGCATATAAATTGAAATGGAGTTCACCACAAATATGGCTTGCATGTGTTGCTGGTTTCCACTGAGCTAAACTGTAGCTCCTGTCACTTTCATAGTACGACTCTTCAGACACCACAAGCTTAATTTACCATTTACTCATCGTCAGAGTCATGGCTCAACCTCTGCTCTCCATCACATGCCATAATGAGGGAATGTTGAAATGCAGCGCTCACATGCAGGCACATACAGTGGCATGCTTTCTGAAAGACCAAAATAGCAGAAAAACACCCTTCTACATTCACACTGCACCAGCGTGACTCTTCTCTTTTAATGTAACTCTCTGCACCGTGCCATTTCAAAAGTCCTGAGCTATGAGTTCGAATATAAATATAGTCGTTTTGAGAGGGGAGTGTTAGTGCAGTTGGACAGAGGGTTTTAAATGGGATTATAATATTATGATATAGAACAGTGTGCATATTGCTTGCAGGAACCATGTGGCATACTAGGTCACAAGGATTCAATGCAGCCTCTCACTTACAGAATGCAAGAAACAAATCCCTGAACATGCAGAATGGGATAGTAAGGGAGGGAGATGGTCTAGGATCTAGTATTTAAGCCTGGACACTGCAATGCCCGGCTGTAAAAATAAACAGGCTGCAGTATAAATAGACTCACTTTTTTTTTTTTTTTTTTTTTTTTTACACAACCACAATGTGCTACATTACTCTATTTATTACTTGGGGGTGAAAATATATGCAGAATGTAGCTTTTGCAGCTTTGTAAGACTGGTTTACTGAAACCAGCCACTCAGTAGCCTAATGGAAGTCCTAAAATGACTAAATCAGCGTCAGTACAAGACCTGTAACCGCATGAGCTCAGTCTACATGACAATTACTGCAAAAGTCATCAGACAGGCAGACAAGCAGAAGCCCGGAGGATTTCTTACACAGAACTTGTTTTAACTTCAAGGAGAACAAGTGTAAACGCGCCATTGTGCCAGACAGAAAGCGGCGCGCATGATACTGATGATAAACACGCACAGTTGACTCGTTTGTCATGAAACACCACAGGAGAACGAAAACTCGGCACCAGCGCAAAGTACAGAGTCTAAACATGAAACTCATCCTTACCTTCACAGAGGAGCAGGAGGACCACAACAACGTCCCCCCTCAGCGTTCCGCGCGCCGTGCCCATACTTATCAGTCATAAGTGGGGTTTCAGAATCAACGGACTAAATCAACTTGATGAACTGAGCCGCTGCTTGGTGGGGCTGTTTAAAAAAAAATACCCGAAGAAATTTAAACGTTTAACCTTTTTCGCAGGAGCCAAAAAAGTCCGTAGGCTGAGTATCCCATTGACGAGTTGGTCAGTGCAGCGCTAACGTTAGCTGCGTAGCATGTGTGAGGCGATGCAGGGGGAGGAGGAGGAGGTTCAGACCACACTCACATCCTCAGCTGGATTTTCCACAGCATCACCAGATACGAAGCTTCCCGTGCACAGAAAGTCTGACAGGATAAAGAAGGGAAACATGAAATTGGAGTCTGATAAGTAGCCTAAACAAATGACTTGGAGTACAGTGCATCACTGACACCCACACTACACAGCCTACCGGTACAAGCTTCTTTAAGTAGATGTGGAAATCCACATAACACCTAATTACTCTCCAGAAAAGATGCATTTAGTAGTATATATAGGATATATAGGATTTTTATTCTCTTTAGTTTCACATGTTCGACAAGACAGGCTTCTTACATTAGATATTATTAGACATTATCTAATGTTTATATATATATAAAATACCTATTAAAAACATTAGATTTGTTTTCACCTTCTAGCTTGTTGGTAACTAAGCTAATGTAAGAAGCCTGTCCTGAAAAGGGAAAAAAATATATGTACATATATATATATATATATATATATATATATATATATATATATATATATATATGTGTGTGTGTGTGTGTGTATACATGTGTGTGTTTGTTTTTACCGTTATAATTTAATAATCATTTTTAATTTATATTATTATATTATTATTTAAAATATTTTTTGAAAATGAAAATCGTTGAAAACTCCTCTATTTTTCCACTGACAGGAGATTTTTTATTTAATTCATCTTTATGGTATTTTGTTTAACCACGGCTATAAAAACAGAAGCACATGCAGTGGTAAAATGACTTTTTGAAAAGTGAGAAATGATGAGTGATGAATGCAGTGGCTCTGAACTTGTGTTTCAGTGCCTGGATGATGTCTGTGACTCCAGGCTCAGGCGCTGCTGGTCGAGGCTGGGGCTCCCTGTCTACGGGCTCTCTCATTGGCTGACTAACTCGCATGGCGATGTTTTTTTCCCCGCCAGTATTTACACAAATCCCGCCTCCTGCGCTGAGATTGGATATGATTGACCCACCGTCTGCGTTAGGATTGGTCCTTTTTTGCAGTCTGCGTGAGAGTGGGAACTGCTATCCAATCTTGGAACAGGAGAGTGAAGCCTTGTCGGAAAACGGGGTGAGTTAAAAAAAACACAAGTCCCTCAATTTACGTTGAGTAGGACAGCCATGATGCATTGCCCTGCCTCCGGGGCTGGTCACTAGTCCGTCACACGACAATCACACCAATCGATGTCTACACGGCTGAACACCGAATGAAACCTATACGAAGCTGAAATGGCTCTAAAGTGTGCTGGGTTTATCCCAGGACCGTGCACTTTTCCAACAGACAATTGTCCCTAAACTGCTGACCTGTTTCAGGGCGCCAACCAAGACAAGGTATTTGTTTCATTCAGGTCAGTTTGAAAAGAGCTGTGTAAATGAATTGCCTAACATACTGAAATATCCAGACTCATTTTTTAATATGGAATAACAAATTTTTTTTATTCAGATATTCCAACGGATGAGCCGAGTTTTCCCCCCAGAGGAAACAGTAAAACAAATGGAAACAACAATAAATACAGGTCCCATAAAATGTAGAAAAAGGTGTAGAAAATGTCAAAAGGTTTGATCCTGCCTTTGTATAATTTCAGTACTGGAGGAAGAATTTCTCTGAATAATTTAGTAAACCATTTCCCATACATAGGACACATGATATTTTACGTGCGCCACTTTATATTAAATTTATTTTGTCTACAATCCTACAACAAACAATATTAGTCAAAATAAAAAAAATACAGTTGTGTTTTGACAGAAATTATACCTGAAAGAAACTAAAAAACTCAGAGCATCTGGTATTTACTGAACAGGACTGGGTTTCCTGAAAGCACTTTAGAAGATTATGATGATTCTTTAATGGTAGAGGGAGCATCGCACAGAGGGCTCTCTCTACCAGTTAGGATGTTCCTAACACTAAGATCCTTTTGGGAAACTGGGTCCGAATTGTTGATTTGAGGATGCTCTTGTTTTGTAAACAATATTTATCATACTGTAGATGCTCTTGATATTGCCCCACAAGAAGGCATTGTTTACATAGCTATACATAAAAGGGCACATAACCAAGCCTAAAAGGTCTACATTACCAAAGCTCAGATTACTCTACAGCAGGCACACAAAGGTATTTTGAGACATATGGTCAATGTAAATCAATACAAACAAGCAAATGCAAAGACAGATCCATGACATATATGACCACACTGTAGTTTTTTTTTTCATTTTCTTTTGTAATGCAACTGTGATAGCATTGCCTGGAGATATGAGTCCATTTAAAGCAGAAACGCATTAATAGTGAATGTATTTTGGCAATTATTTTTGAAAGTAATAACCCATATGTACTTGTTTTAGCTCAGACTGTTTGCTGACTATGCATTAGATTCACATATAATGATAACTAGGAGCTCTCGCTAGCTGAAATGACAATGATAATGAGATGTGATAATGAGAAACACATTCCCATTGGGACCTTGTGTAACAATGATCATTAGTCCACTTCCTAAATCAGTTGACCAATTAACGTCCATCTTTAGGGCAGCTCAACTAATGTGGGTAATTTGATCACCTCGAAATGAAAAGCTTTCTCATGAACTGACAGAGAAGGAGGTCTTTGATTGAATTCATAAAAAACACTGAATGGTATTAAAGCCTTCCAGTAGATTTTCCAGTGGATTTCAGAATAGCCTTTTACTATAGAACTGTAAAGATTCAGGACAATCTTAGGTCTCTCAACTAAGAGAGAGACAGACACTATTTGGTCAAATGACTGACTATATGGTAATTTATGTCTTTATGCTGCTGTCTATAACACTTTATTAATAAGAAGGCTCTTTCTGACGGAGTGTTCAGTGTAAAGCAACTCTCTTAGGGAGATAAAATCTTCACATCCTGACCTGTTGTCTCTGAGTATCATTCCCTCAGGACAGAGGTCAGAGATGTTGTTAGACATCTGTCATTCAAAGTTCATGTCATGTTAAACAAAAATGTTTGCTTATATTGACGCCTAGCGTATTTGATGAAGGGCCACTTGTGGCCAAGCTCGTAAGCCGACAGTGTAATTTCCCTGATTTCACATTAGTGTGGGTCTGAAAAGTGTTGGTCTTATTAGAGCCACTCCTTGGTGAGCAGTCCAGCTTGACCCCCATTAAAGAACTGTCAGCTGAAGAGCAGATGGTACCCACTCTCTGTCTCACAGCACTCGCGGGGGGTGGCTATGGCAACCAATTCATAATGGCCACCCCTGAAGTGGTGGAATCACTCATTCTAATTTGTTAAGTAGCACTTCAGTCTATTTGATTTAATCAGTACATTCAGAGCCTTACACAACTGACATCAAATAAAACATCCCAGGTGTCTTCGGAAGACAGTAAATCAGATGCCCGGGTTTCGCCACAGATACCTATTTACTAATTGAGCGGTGGAATACTCTATATGCATTTTTATGGATTAAACTAACACATCTAAGACTAATGGAGATGCATTATTGTAAGTGAATCTACACAAACATAGTTGAGTAAAAAGTAAAATAAAATGTTGTAAAATAATAATTTATGTGAAAGAAACCACTATGAAAAAATTTTACTTTTCAAAGTCAGTATCTGTAGTCCAATCAAGCGCTGGACATGCTCAGATTTTGAGAAAGAATCGTTTGCGGTATAGCAAATAGGCGATGATGATCCAGAGTGCAGTGCCCCACAGGCTCTGGAAGAGCTGCTCCCAGTGACTGTCCTGGAAACGCATCTCCCAGCTGAAGGGGAAGTAGAAACCCAGCAGAGAATGGCCTACATAGACAAAGATGGAGTTCATTCCTATAAAATAAAAGGTTAATAGTTAACAGATTAGAAATAGTAGGCTGTAAGGTAAAATTCGGAAAGTATCACATCACACCAAGAACACAAAGTTGTTTTTTTTTTACAGCTTTCTTTGTAACAGTATGAAGCATGCAGTTGCATTTAAGCAATCAGACAGTTATATTTAAGAGTCTTGCTTGTTCTTACCAGGATAAATGAAAGGTTGGCCACTCCACCAGCCTTTGATGTCAATAACAAAGTACATCAGACCAAGCAACACAAAAGACATGCAGCCCATGCAGGCTACGTAGGACAGGGACCTAAGAACAGAATAGGATATAGTAAAAGATTAAACCAGAAGGCATGTGCTGATCTTATCCCCAGGTTTTCATACCCTAGTTCACAAATAACCCCTATGTTGCTATCTGATCCTGCTATTCTTTCTTTTTTCATTACTTTACTACAAAAACCCATCAAACCTGTTAACCCCTTGAAACCACCTGCATTTATTATTCAGTTTATTGTTATATTGTTACATTATTAGCCCTTTAATTTCTCAGGCCCATTACATTCTAAGGCTCAGTTCTGCAGTTATATTGGAAGTTATTATTGGAGTCAGTGGGGTACCGGGCATCTAATAGGTTTATTTTAAGTTTAGTATTATAAAACGAATATGCATGTTATGCAGTTATGAGAATGAGGAACAGATGTATGTGCCCATAACATCCTCAGGCCCAATATTTGTTAATCGAAGTGCATTTTTAATTCCTCCTTGCTATTTAGAACTGGTACCATCTACCATCAAGTCCCTGTTATGTTTGAACCAATTAAGAATTCTCTAATTTGTCTTAAAGAGTGGTTTTCTGGAGAGCGAAATAGTGAAAACAGCTATGGAGAATACAGGGTTGTAGTGGCTTGTAGTGTGGTGTTCTTGCCTAACTGGGAAATCAAATCCAAGTTTGACATGGGTAAGGTAGTGTTGTTACCGCCTACACCTCACTAACGGGTCCAGAGTTTTAGGAGAATACAGGCCCCGGGGTAATCTGGCTTGTAGTGTCATGTTCTTACCCAACAGAAGAATCAAACCCTAGTCTGACAAAGGGAAGGTGGTGTTGTTACCCACTACACTACACCAACCAGTCAAAAGTTTTAGGAGAATACAGGCCCAGGCTTAACCTGGATCGAGTAGTGAAGATTATTTACATTTTTCCATAAAAAAAATCTTCTGTAATACTGGAAGATTAAACATGATGCATACACACATGCTCAGGCACACCAGACATAGCAGTAGCTCTTCTACGGCATACGTGATGGAGCTGCAATAGATAGCGACGACAGTCAAGGCACCACAATGTAAGAGAAATTGATAAATAATAGAATATAGAATAGAGCAGCATCTGTCCTGAGAGTATGGCTATACGAATCATTAGCATCCCAAGTGAATCCCTGGCACCTGTTCAGAAACGCTAGAGCTGCGCCAACAAGTCATGTCCTTGCCTGTTCCTAAGTGCCAGGATGTTGGATGGAATTTTATCTAAAGTCAAATGGCTGCATCCCAGAGTGCTCCGGCAGCCATTGTTTATGTCAGCTGAAGCGGAGCCAAAAACGGCTCTCGGCTAGTGGTTAATTACTTTTAGGAATCGAGACAGACGTACTCAGGGGCTCAATAAGCTGTATATGATGAACTGCCCATAAAACCCAGGTAGGTAATTGGTTTAGATGAACACTGATGGACTCCAAAAGAAGAGAACACACACATACATACCAACACCCCAAAATGTAACACAATTCATTATCTCAAAATGATGTAATGACATGTTTTGGTTACAATACAAAATATAGCAAATAATACTATTTATTATCTTAAGGATGATAAGGCAAAAAAAATAGACATCATGAAACCTGAAGCTTGTTTTACAAAATGTGTTACAGTGTATTTTGTTTTTGGGTTTGCAAACCAGCTGGAACAGACAAAATTCACTGACAAAACAGATATGCCACATTTTATATAATAATAAATTAAATAATAATAACAATAATAATAATAATAATAAACCATTTAGAACAAATCATTAGAAAGAATAAAAATGGTAAACAAATGAATATAGATGAGATAAATATTGTCACTGTCACACAAATCTCAATTTTTGCTGTTTTCTATGTTTTAATTATAATTGTTGAGTCCTAAAGTCCTATAAAGCTGCCATTTAGGAGATATGATTTCTGGGTGATAAAGACAATACATTATGTCACTATTGTGCCAAATTAAATGTTTATTGTGGTCATGCCTGTTCCATTCAGGGTTATGCTGTTGTGGGTGGAAGTTATATACACTCATCTTGGACATGAATGTAATGGCAGTATTGGACTTTTAATTATTTCTTTGAACTTTTCTTTTACAGACTGAATGTACAGGTTTAAAAGAATTCCAAGCACAGGTCTATTTTTCTAAAAAAAACAACACATGCCAACAGTCAAACAGGCCACAGCCAACATGATACGCACAGAGTTAACAATATACATACAACCAAGCCAAAATGTCTTTTAACTTGGCACGGCCAAGGCCACTTAACTTCCTGTTAGTGATCATGGCTGATGACAGCTGGTATCTTCTCTGTGCCCACATAAAAAAAGGTTTGTTTGGCCACACTCATTGGATTGACCAACATGGGAAAGTCCAAGAATGATCGCAGATTTACACAATGGTCTCCTTGAGTCATTTCCAAACAACTCTTAGATCATCAGTTCAAACAACTGTAAGAAAGTATAAGTAATTGGCAGGTGTAGCAGCAACCCAAGGAAGGAGCAACCCAAGAACCAACGAGGCATAGGCCTGCAAGCTGCTGGAGCACCAGTGTTACTGTCTACAGTCAAGTAAGTTTTACATTGCTATGGACCTAGAGGCTGTTGTCCAAATTGGTCCATTATACCAAAGCTGACTAAGGCTTGGAGCTGAACACATGAATACGGGCATGCCATTCATGTTAATGAGGAGTATGTAAACGTCCGACTACAGCTGTACATGTAGGAGTCATTTCATCACGCTCTGTCTAACAGTATGCCGGTGAAGAGAGGACTTTGGACATGATGTAGAGTAGAGCAGACATAATGTAGAGTATAAAACTGCTCTCTCTCATGGCTGTAAGGAAGAGTGATCAAGTCGGAGGATGTATCACCCTGCTTGCCTCACTCTTCCAACAGTAAAGGTGATTATTTACTGACCAATCTGTGGTTAGAAGTAAGTAAACGCGTGTTTTAGCAGCTCTGATTTGTGCCTACTGGAGACTCATCCCTTCCTTAGTGTGGAGAGAAGCGGCTGGATTTAGAGGGTCAGGAAGCACTTACCAAAGGTTTTTATTGACAGGTATAAATCCTTCGTCTCGTGTGCACTTAGAAAGGATGGCCGCCAAGATTCCCTGAGGGTCAAAATGAAACAGATTTCAAATCAATGCTGAGCCATAAAGCAAGCACTATCGGACAGCCGAGACTTGCAGCAGCACAATAAAGAGTCCAGAAGATTAGCCGACCGTCTGAGAGGAGAGTCAAGACATGTCCTGTTGACCCTGATACTATACAGTACGATGATTTTTATTTTTTTTTTTTTTTTTTTTTTTTAGACAAACCGGCAATGATGCACGTTTCAATACGATTTTTTAGGTCAAAATTTAATTTGATTTCTACATCGTTCTACATTACAGATTTTACATCTACATCAACTCTAATTACGCAAAACAGACTGCAAAATAACATGTGTGAGTAGTGGTCTTATAAAACAAATGAGCTACACTATAACTCTAACGAATGCATTCAGCTACTTTAAGTTGCACCCACTGCTGACACAGCAAATACACACATAGCTTGTCTGTAGATAAGTACTGCCATTAGAAAAGGACTCTCCAGAGCAGATAAACATGAACCTGTTGGCACCATGCCTAATGCCAGACATGGTCTAGAGGGGTATGCCCCACAGCATTGAGCTGTGGAGTAGTAGCACTGTGTTCTCTGTAATGATGATGCTCCATCCAATATTTTTGGGATGAGTTAAGGAGTTAGGGATGAGGTAGGGTGGTGATCATGCAACATCCTGACCTCAGTAACACTCTTGGTCCATGAATGCAATCAAATCTTCACAGCAATGCTCCAAAGTCCACTAGACAACTATTAGTAGTAGAGAAAAGCAGACTAAACTGTTTTAATACCCCTGGTTTGGAAGGAACAATGAATGAGCAAGTGTCCCAAAACTCAGTTTTATCAGTACATAAATTACATCAAGATATCATAATTATCATTAGTACTTAAAGAAACACAATCGTTTAATTGAATTTAGTGATAATTCATAATCTAAAGTCATAATTTTGTGTGAAATGAAAATGTCTTGAAGTATCACTATATTATATTTTTGCCAAATTTCCCATCCCCATTATAAATAATACTAAAGTACATTAGATGCACCCAGATACCCAACATTTGGCGGTGGTTTCCACAAAAGATGGCAATATAGAGAGAGTCTCATAAAAGATTAAAGAAGTGCATGAGTGATACAGTTTCAATATATTGTCCTGAATGTTCACTTTAAAATGCTTCAGTGCTGTTTAGAAGCAGCTGATTTCCACCTTTATTAGATTACATTTTACAATCTCTTTCACTATATGGGGGCAGCCATGGCCTAAAAGGTTGGTTCAATCCTTAGAACTGGTATCAATTGCTGAGGTGCCCCTTATCAAAGCACCTAACCCCCAATCACCTGCCCAGGCATTGAAGTGGCTGCCCACTGCTCCGGTGGTGTGCCATTACTGCCCTAATCATTAGTGAGTGTTCACTGGCACAGATGGGTTAAACGCAGAGGTTGAATTCTGATGTTCTGCTGTGCAATGGCGATAAAGTGTGCTCAATCTTAATCTTATTATTCATACTTTTCTATATGCTGAAAATATGCCCTCATCAGCAAAAACCCTCCGTAAACACTGCGTATATTTTGCAAAAACAGGCAACGGCTAGGACAGATTCAAACAAGTATTTCACTTTGGCGAGGGAAGACATATCAGCGTCCAAACCTGCTTGTTAGAGGGATATCCATCATTTGTATAGATGACAGAATCAATGGTGTGGAAATAGCCTGGCTGGCTCTAGATTGAGTCTCCAGGCTATGTAGGCAGGATGTGGGACAATCGCTGCTATGTGGGGCAATCGCTCAATTTCAATCTCACACTGCCGACCACTGATCGTTGAACTTTAATTAACTCAGGGCCCTTGCTTATTAGGACATAGGGGCACAACAGCCTCAAACGATCATCTCACAATCTGCCGCAGGATTTACGCCACAGCAGCCAGCCTAACTCTCTTAGCGTATGGTTTATGGCTCTGTTGATGTGGTGGGAGACAATTATGCACATGCTTAACCAGGAAGAACCCCCTCCCCATGTCAAAAGTGCATTAACCATACAAGAGGCTGCTCAAGCTGCAGTGTTTTCTCAAACCATACTGCTCTCCGGAGATGTCAATGGTAACTGATAGTCGTGCCTGTGGTGTGTCTGCAACAGCCTCACTGTCTCGCTAAAAGCTCAGTCATGTGCTCTATGGGTCAATAAATATCTTAATCCATATTTTTCTGTGACCGGCCATTTCAGTCCAGGGAAGGGAAAAAAATATATATTTTAAAATACAAAACGTCTCTGAAGACATCTCTACATCTCACCGCTCAACAACAACAGACGATTCGTACTGCATTCACGACTCGTGTACACGCATGGAACTAGTCGTTATCATCAATTATCAAAATCATCTGCATCCCAACTGATGACATACTTTCTAAAGACAATGTCAAGACAAACCTCCACTCCCACCCCTGTGTTTCACAACAGAGGCTCCTGCAGAGGTGAATGGTGGGAGTAGAATGTTTTACTGTTAGCTGGTTTATTTTATCATCATAATGCTTTACTGTTGGCCAGTTTATTTTATCGTGCTGTGCCTCTAGGTACAACAGAATAGATCTCCCCTCATTTATTTCAGCACCCTGAGCGCTACAGCTTCGCAATAATGGCCAACATGGTTCAACACAGAGCTATAATGGGCCAATTTGTCATAGAAGCTGGGGTTAATGAAATTTAAAATACTGGGATCAGGCATCTGCTCACACTGGGTTCACAATATGTGCTCTCCCCTCACGTATCCTGCTATAAAAGGCGGCGAGGGTGGATGTGTAATGCTTTGCACGGCGCTACTAAGAGCTCTCTATGTAAAGAAAGGAATTATGTGTTAGCAGACCTTTAATTAAGCGTTGGTACAACTAATGGCCTTATGTTGCAAGATGGAGAGGGACTGTGGAACTTGCAATTTCCTTTGAAAGGATGTTTTCTGAAGGACATACACAACGTTTCATGAGTTCACGCTAACAAAGACTTTCATTCGTCTTCTTCAGTGTCAGCCGTGCACCTTTTGAATGATGACTCTCTTTTATTGCTCTCTGTCTCATATCACATAATCCTTCCTGTTGCACTCACAGCAGAGAAGAATGCCGCATTGTGCATGGACGTTCTTCTGGTTTTCAGCACATGCATTTTGACCTATTCATCATAACTGTTGGTCCAGGAAATTTGTTTTTGCCAGATCCTGAGTCTGAATAATAAAGTTCCTTCTGGTAAGTTGCAGGTCACAACAACTGTGCTGGACCTTATGGCCAGTGTTTCACAAGCCCTTTCCTTGAGGACCTTTCCTATACAGCACAGTTAAGCGATTTGCCTTGTCTCACACCTGATTCAGTTCATTGGCTTTTTTTCAAAACCTTCTAGGAGAAGCTGGGATAATGCTAAACTGAACAGTTAAGGGCTTCTCCAGGACACAGACTGGAAGACAGTTATAAAGAGCGCAGCACTTAATATAGTTAAATGTCTCAAAGACGCTCGAAAATCCTAATAACTCATACAGAGACCTTTTGATATTCAGGCACAAAGAATGCTATTGCCTGAGCTCTCCTTGGTCATTCTGCTGGTGAGCTTAATGCCCTCAGTCTGCCAGACAAAAGCCTTCCATCAGCACCTGTGCTCTCTGGAGAGGGCATTCCAGAGACTCTGCCACCAGAACCCCAAAACACGCCAGCAGCAGAGTTTTCCTGTAACATACAGCTCCATATTCATCTACGGTCCCTGGCTGGAGAGATATTCTGTTGTGTGTGCCACAATAAAAAACCCTACTGCTCATTTATCTCCCATATCAACTGATTCCTGACATAATGTCAATGCCTTATCGTTGCTGTCCAGAAAAAATAATCCTATCATTTTTTTCCGCTTCTATTTTTTCACCATTATTTGACCAAACTAGCTGGCTTTTATATGGTGTGAACATTTCATGATGTATGAAAAGGCGTAATAAACATAAATATTAATTGGAATAGAATCCATATACATTTACTTAAATTGAAAGTTAAGAACAGTCTTGCCTTCTTCTGTAAAGTTACTATTTTCTAAGGAGAGCAATTCCCACAATCCCCTAAATGGAGCAAACTACTGCTGAACAACAGTGTGTGAACTCTGCCCCTTTGTTTATCCTGGAGGCTCTTAGAGAATTAGACATCTCGCATAACCATGCTCTTTCCCCAGGGGACAGAGGTATAAATGCCCTCCCACCCCACACTACCACCATAGCATATGCCCTCTTCGCTTTACAGACCACCCAAATGGAGCTTACAAACATAAAGCTGCTTCCCTCCTCCCACCATCCAGTCAATCTAACTGTTCTTATTGGTTATCTTACAGGTGAGCTTTGTACCTGAAAGATCTGTATGAAGTGGCCACAATCTGGCAACAAGAGAGTGCTCACTACAGAGACGTCTCTGCTTCACATGCTATGTAACTAATATGTAACATTACCAGAATACTCTGTTTGGTAAGACCACTAGAGATCAACAAGCCATGTGAGCCATCCGGTCCAGTCCCAAGAGGGGTCCGATACCAATCTCTGCCTGAGAACCCGTTCTGTGCATGTACAGACAGATCATATGACGTCTACCTATTTCATTAACTGTCTGCAACTACATGCAATATAACACTCATGTGCTGCAAAGATCCTACAGTGCTGTGTACATAGCGGGTATAGTTTTGATATCTTTATGCAGAGCTATGATGGCTTTTACAGTCGTGTGCAAAGGTTTGGGCCCCCAGTGGTCAAATGACATGTTTGTTAACACTGTAAGTGGAAAATAAGGTCAAATCCTTTATTAAAAAATTACATCTGCACAATTCAATGCACACTGTTTATTCGATTGAGATTAATTTTGCATATTGAAAATCAGTTCCAGTATGCACAACATTTTGGTTGTGGCACATTTTATAATATGTTATGTTTCCCATAATATGTTCAATTTAGCAAGGGGTGTTCTAAAATTAGCAAATATAAAAAAAGTAAATTTTAAGTTGTTTAGTTAGGATTATGATTTGTTCACTTATTTTTACATCATCTGAACAGTGCTTACAGCTCTGGAGTAAAACTGAACTAATCCCTCATGTTGTACTGCATCGCTGCATCTATACAAAGAGCTAGGCTTTACAAGATTACTAAAGCCATTTTTTTAATGAATTTTCATGAAATATAATTTGTCACATATTAATAATTGTTTCATCAATAATTTTGTCATTGATAAGTACTATTTTCAAAATAAAAAAGAATTACGAAAAAAACCTCTCTATAACCTATATATCCTCACCATTGCGTCAAAACCCAAAAGAAGCATTATTTTATTTATTTTTTAAATACATTTTTAATAAATGTAATAAATAAAATCAAGCACTTATTGTGTTCAACTCATTAAACAGTTGAGTCCGTTTCTCAAACCCAGATTAGAGCTAAACAATTTCTAATTGATTTAACTATTGACTGCTATTTAATTCTAATGTAAACAATGTCTAGAAAATGGTCTGGTGTTCAGATAATCATAAAAGTTCACAATGTATTATTTGGTATAGTGCACTTTTATCTTAAACTCAGTATTCTTATCAAAATCTAAATTTTGGTATTGTGACAATCCAGTGTGCAATGTTGATAACTTACCAGAATGATGGCCCAGATGATAAAGCGTATCATGATGCTGCTGTTCATTTTGCGGAAGAATAGGAAAATCTTGCCTGCCTTCAAGAGAAAAGACATGGCATAGCTCAGTCCCTTCTAACACTGCTATTTCTAATCCATTTTCAGCTAATTCTGCTTGTTGAAACAATTCATGGGACTTCATTTGTGACCTTTTCAGATCAGTCTTGAGAATCACTGGAGTTAAATGTCACAACAATAACTTGCAGGGTCAATTCTTGCTATTAGTGGTATATGCAGTCACTTCAGGTCCCAGAGTCATTTGAATCATACATTTTATTCATTATCATTTGCAGAATAGTGAATCCATTAAGATGCTTCCAAAACTTTTTGAAAAAAGTAAAAAGAATATAATTTAGGTACACAGAGGGCCCCCAAGTAGGATGTGGCCTAAGCCCCCCCAAATGTTCATAAAAAAACACATGTATATAAATAATGAGTTTGGAAGGCCAATAATGCTGAATTCATGAGAACTAGAATCAGCTAAAGCAGCTCTGAGGGTCTACTGGACAATAGTGTTCATCAAGTGGTACACTTGTGTAGTGCTGGATGTGGTTTGGCTGTAAGCGGATGTGCTGGTTGTGTCCCTGACATGGAGCTCAGGTTTCAGTGCTGCTGTGCAGGGACGGCCGCACCCGCTGATTAATTTGGTGATGACGAATGTGCCTCAGCCGAGGACGTGCTGGCGGACGGACACAAACGGGGAGGCCGACACCTGCCGTGTTCTCTAAGACATGTTGATTGACTGGCTCGCTGCTAACTGTTTTTTGCCTCCGCCTCCGGGGGATTAAGCAATGCACCCAGGTTTGTGCGGCGGGTTCTCAGCAGCCGGTGCGACACTGTCACTATCAAAGGGTGAGAAACTTTTCAGTACTCTGCCTGGGATCTCTGCACCGCAGACTGCTATGCTTTACTCTGCTCTGTGGTCCTGAGAGGAAACAGCTGTCTGGCTGTGGAAGTGGTCAAACAGGCCAGCTCTGGTCACCTTAAAAAACAACCATTAGGCTTTTTTGTGCTTTGGAGGTCTGAAGCAAGCAAGTTTTCACAGCAAAATGGGTACTTTCATGCAGAAGCCAGAATTTTAACATGGTCTTCTCTGAGTATCTGGGTTTTAAAGCTGTGATATTAACTTACTTGCATCCCTATGAATCCCATGACGATAGAATTGATTGTACCTAGAACACCTTCTGGGTCAAAGGGCTGAGTTGTGTGGTACATGGCCTGTGAAGTGAACAAGATCAGTCGTGAGTCGAATCACTCTTAATTATAAAGGTGTATCTTTGGAGCATTGACATTGACATGCATATTTGGAGCACTAGAGCATGTTCTGTTCACTGAAGCTATAAAATTGCATAACATTATATGTCATATTAATAATTCTTAATGAATACATATTTTATGGTCAAAGCTATTACTTTATGCACATATCTAAACAGTAGAAACAATTCTTTTCCAATTTTTTCTCAATGTTTCTGATTTGATGAGAAACTATAAAATAAACAATACAATGTAATTAAGTATTTATAGTAATTTTCTGTCAAATTATCACAGCTTTGATAACCATTAGACATTCTGTATACTCATTTTTATTATAGGTCAATATTCTACGCCTTTGTTTGAAACCATCTGCAGCCTCATATTGGACACATTTAATTATTCCACAAACCATTGGTGATCCAGTCCGATTCATTTCATCAGTTAAATGGCTGAATAATGACTCCAAACCTCTGAACAATGACTCCAAATTTTTGAATGATGATTCCAGACTTTTGAAGGCGTTTCACAATCTTTGAATGTTTACAAACCATTACTATGGTTACCAACGGTTACTAACAATTACCAACAGTTACCAACGGTTACCAAAGCTTTAATTGGTGATTCCACATTTTTTAATTGGTCATGCCAAAAATTTGAACGGTTATTCCAAACCTTTAAATTGTGATTTTTTTCAATGGTCACATTTTGTAAGTGGATTTTTTGGATGAAGATCTAACAGGACCAGATGAAT
Source organism: Salminus brasiliensis (assembly GCF_030463535.1). NCBI lineage: Eukaryota > Metazoa > Chordata > Actinopteri > Characiformes > Bryconidae > Salminus > Salminus brasiliensis. Next base: position 34,809,187 of record NC_132881.1, on the reverse strand, counting down.
GATATTCTTGTTTTGTTAAATTCCTCATCACATATCCCATGTTAATGTTCTATGATACATGATACATGTGAATTTCCTATGATGTTATAAACCCCACTTTTTAGCCATATGCTTTGATTAACTCAGACTCATACAAACTAATGAAATTTCCTATTTCTAACATGCATTTTAATGGGTTCAATAAGACTGAGTTTTAAATACGTTTTCTGAAAGTTTTATACTTATTAATTGTATTTCGTAGGATAGTACATGTAGGCCTATTTTTAACTGTGAAGAGCTCCTGAAATATATAAATATCTGCAGTACAACAAACTTTAATAAAACACTTAACAATATGGCTTTCTAGTAACCATACTTAGTAACTATGGTAAATAATAAACTCAAGAGTGACTATTTGATGTAAATAATATATTAGGTTTAATCGGCAATTAATAGACATGAGATGGAATTAACATTAGAACTAGTTAATAGATGTCCTCTAATAAATTTAAGCTTTTTTTACACCATAAAAAGCTTTGGTAGTTTTGTGGTAAAATAAATCTGTTTAAATAGTTTAAATATTTGATTAAAACAGTGCAAAGTAAAATTGTGTTCATATGAACAATATTTAACATCAATTTACACATCATAAACACTGCATATCAAGTGCTCTATTCCACTTTTTACAGCATCGCTGGTGAGTTTTCTTGTTCCATGAGCTGTAATTCTTACCTTGCATGTAGGATACCAGTAGATGTTGTCTCCTAATAACCACCTATCTATATATGCGGCTGCTCCTCCTGTGCAGTTAGGGTACAGGCCGTTATCTCCTATTCCACCAGCTCCCAAATACCCACTGTTGAAAGAAATATATGATTTCAACCTGTCTGATTTGTCTGGACTCACCCTGAGTGGATGAAATAAATCCTTTTCTCCTTCAAGCATTGTTCCTTTAGAGTACATTTTTTATTTGAAGCACAGCCAGCTGATATATTTTGGCCCTAAATAGGAGGAGCAGAATGTTTATGCATTATGTTCTGGGGAACAAGGACAGTGTTTGTAATGGAGAAAATGTATGTCCTCTCCAGAAGTGTCCGGAGTAGTTTGCATGTATTTCCCAATGTCATTAGAGAATCGGACAGAATGAAAAAAAGGGCATAAAGGAGAGGAAAGGATAGGACAGCAGAAAGGAGAGTGTAAATGGAAAGGTGAAAAAAATAAATAGGAGAGAGAAAAACATGGCGAGAGAAAGGGAAAGGAAGATGGATCCTCTGCCCCTGCCTCCTTTTAGTGCACATGACAGACTGAGATTGGCTAATTATTCCCTCTGAAGCATTTGCCACACACTCATAAATCACCAGGAGTGTCTCATAAGAGCAGCACAACACACCGCTCTGCCTGCATGCACACACACACAGACACACACACACAAATCATCACACACAATTCCTGAGACATGTGCCCATGCAAAAAAACAAAAGCATTGAACAAGACCCGCATGCCTAAATAGCCACTATCCTCTGACGTTGATGAACAGTGATACCGACTCGCCCAGCACCTGCTTGATAATATTAACATGATATATGATGAACATCAAGATCACGTTACATTAGGATCAAGATCACTGAGGTGGATAAAACAGGCGTCAGGAACGCATTACACTCATCAATGGTTTATTACATGTGGGATTTATGCACATGTTCAGCAATAGCTGTGTTGAACTGTGACTTACGTGGGGCAGTTAGGCACAGGCAGCAGGAAGGTAATACATAACCACGCCACTTCCAGCAACGCCATGAAGAGCCACTCTGGCCAATACAACACCACGTCCTGAACAGGGCTCCACCAACGGACCTGAGGAAGTTCAGTACAGAGCATGCGGAGTCAATGACCACCTTCACATCTGACCTTCCAGCAGACACTGTTAAAAATAAAGCTGATCAAAAAAGGGTTGTTGGAGCCATGCCATAGAAGCCACTTTTGGTTTCTTTAAACATTTTTAAAAGGGTGGTGCTTTATAGAACCATTTTTGTGAAGGAAATGTGTGGCTTTAAAGAGGCTTTTTAAAGTTAAATACCAGGAACCCATACAATTGAAAGGTTTTACTATAAACCTATGCCCATACCAATAACTATTTAGGAATATTTCTTTTTAAGATCTTGGCCTAAAGCACCACAACGGCTACGTTCACAGAGCAGGAGAAGTGGCCCAAATTCCAAATTCTCTCACCATATCCGGACTTTTTTAGCCTGTTCACACAGTCTTTTAAAATTACCTATATCAGACATTTGTCTGAACTGACACTCCAAAATCGACGTGCACTGCCAAGGCTCAGTGGTTAGAGCTCCGGGCTCTTGACGACAGGGTTGTGGGTTCGATATCCGGGCTCAGCAAGCTGCCACTGCCACTGCCTTGAGCAAGGCCCTTCACCCTATATTCTACCCAGGTGCTGGAGTTGGCTGCCCACCACTCTGGGTGCGTGTGTGTGATCACTGCCCCTAATTCACTAGTGTGTGTGTGTGTGTTCACTACGACAGATGGGTAAAATGCAGAGGACACATTTCACTGTACATAGTTCAGTGACAAATATGTGCACTTTTACCACTAGCAAAAGAGCAATGCTTCATGTGAAGCAGCTGGGCTCACCACACAGAATGCGCTCGCTGTAAAAAGGGGCGCACCACAGCCACATCTTTGGTTTGTGTGCTTGGTTTCTTTAAACTTCCCTTTTAAGCTTCATCATTGTCCTTTCACACGGCAGCCTTGTCCTTCTCTGGCCACGTTCGGCCATTTCTTTCAAGATTTCAACAAATGCAGAGGGTTGAAATGCCTTCCAATTTAGTTTGAACAGAGAAATCACCCCAAATATTTATCTTATATATGTATATTAGTCTGTTACCCCTATTCAGTCACTAGTAGCATGAATTCTGATCTTGCTGTTCAGACTGGGTTGCATTGCTGTGTACTTGATATGCATCAGAGTTTAGTACCACATATGAAAGTGGACCAAATCAAAAAATTTCAGATTTTGTGTTTTTGCCATATACACTGCCACACAGATAACACAACTGTCACATATAATGAAAAAGATTGGATTTGAGCCACTTTTGTTGGCTGTGTGAACAGAATGGTTCTTTAGAAATTGTATATATATATTTATATATCTAAAATATATAACTATTCAAGGTCAAATAATGTGCTAGATGTGTAAAGTGTAAAATACTACATCACTAATGAATAGGGGAGTAAAGAAATTGGCATATCGAAGTATTATATAGATATATTATGTTTTGCAGTACTGTATCGATTTTCAACGCTGTATCATGAATAGCTTACATATAAAGATTGTTGACAGACACTGGTCCCTTTTGTGCGCTAGATAGCATAGTTGTACTCTATGATTATGACTACTATGACAGTTTTCCAAAAAAATTATTACATTTTTTAGACAATATTTTGTCTTGCTTACATTTTCGCTATATATTGCAATATATATTTTATTGTAACCCCTGTATCATGCTATGTTTCACATCACTAGGTTCTTGCCAATGCACAGTCCTACTAATGAGCAAACATAAGAAAAAATTATCATCAGTAGGAGATAAAACTACAAAAGAAAATACATTTATAGAATGGTTAAGCCATACAGTACCAACTAGAAACAGGTGACCAGAGTAATGACATCTGGTATCTGTCCATCCAAAGTTACTAGATTGCTAAGAAACTGCATCACATACGAAGCATCTGAAAGTCTGTTAGTCAAATAAAACATTCAGTAATTTGGTAGATGGCTCATTAGCATATTGCACAGTACTACAGTGAAGATCAATATCACAATAACAATTAACACATGATAGACTATGCAGCCCAAATATTGGCAATAATAATCAGTACTGCCAGCGGACTACTGCCAAATGCAAATAAGGTCAGAGCCACACACACTTGTCTACCTCCTTCGGTGGGATCTCTCGGCTGGAAGAGACAGTCTGCATTATTGACAGGACATAGTAGGTGAATGCCAGACGCTGAAGCACTCCAGGTATCCGCAGCCAGGACCAGGACACTTACACATTCACATACACACAAACACACAAATATACATACACACAAATTCACTTTTATTATCAATTCAAGACATGATGGAACAAAAGGAACAACGATCCTCTATCATTCCAGAGAACACAGTTCCACTGCTCCACAGCTCAATGTTGGGGGTCTTTATACCCCTCTAGCCCACATGTAGCATTAGGCATTGACCCAATAGGCTCACATTTATATGTTCCAGATAGTCCTATCCTATTGGCAGTACTTCTCTACAGGGACTAGACAAGCTGTGTGCATGCATTTGCAGATCTGTGTCAGCAATGGATGCACCTTAAAGTAAAGTATAGTCATTAGAAGGGGTGTCCACAAACTTGGATATACAGTGAACACATGTATATCCACAAGTATTTTACAACACCTTACAGCTTGTTTCCCAGCCAATCAGATTTTTAGATCCAGACTGATCTGCTCCAACCAGTACTGACTTCAGACTGCAGCAAGGCGGAGCCGTCTTAAAATCTGTCAATAAATTAGCCCAAATGGATTTGACCTAGAGGACGTTCCACATTTCACTGTATGTAAAATGTCATAACACACTTCACAGATTGGGTGTGTAAATCTACAGCATAACGTAGATGTAAAATATATGGCTGTCAAATATATTTATAAGTGCATGCAATTACTATTAATTTTAGTGCTGACAGACAGGGCAGCGCGATGTGGTCACTTATTTAGAAGACAGCAACAACCTTATGCACTTTTAAAGTCGCTGACTGTTACATTGAATAACTAGGCCTCAACCTATGGTCTATTTTTTGTCTCACGGAGGCTAAGTTAATGGTGCTGCAGAGTCAAAAGAGGTAAAGACTGAGTCTGTCAGTGTGGAGGTGCGAGCTGCCCGGCAGAGTCTAATCGCGCTCATCTGAGTCCTCAGGGCTGAGGGTTCTCAGGAATGGATACAGAGAAGAAGATTGATGGTAATCTGCACATTAGTTAATTGAAAACCTCTTTGTGGCACATAGAGGAGGACCGTGTGAAACAATATAATCCCAATCATTGATCCAACAAATCAAATAAAAAGCGGAAACTCTCCACCTCGCTGCAGGAAGACAGGAAGCGGTTTGGGTGACTGATGGCGCCTGTCACTTAAAACACAGCTACGCTTTTCACAGGAAATCCACTCTCCACTTTTGCCTATCTCTTGGTATCAAGAGATCAAGAACCTGATTAAGAGATCAATTACAATCAGCAACACATGCCTCTATATTTGTTATGCAAACGTATTCTTTATGTTCAGTATGGGTTGTCTTGAGGATAGGAATGGCCAGAGTTACACAACCTAATGAATATATTTTACTACATACATTTCAATGGGAATATCTAATGCCTAAATATATGCGCTTGGTCCACAGCCAGGATGTTATCCACAAAGAACATCTCTGCTATTGACCATGCACACTGTTAGTGGCTGGGAGATATGTAACTGTCAGCAACTTGATAAATGCCCACTGGGCTGCTGTTCTGTAATAATGCTTATGCTACCATTATTGCCTTTCCGTGAATCAAGCTCTTAGCTGTGGCCGGCAGTGTGCTCTGTGTCTGAGCTGCGTCAGACTGGAAAACACTGCAATGGATCAGCAGCCCCATACTATTCTCACGTGATGTTTGACTCTTAAAGAATACGCTATATGTCCATATGTTTGTGGACACCTCTTCAAATTAATGCATTTAGGTACTTGAAGTTGCACCCATTACTGACACAGATGTAAAAATAATATTATAAAACATAGCTGTTCTAGTTCCTGTAGAGAAGTACTGCTAATAGAATAGGAGCGGATAAACATGAACCTATTGGCACCATACCTAATGTCAGGAGTAGGTTTGAGGGGTTAGGGTTAGCATTGAGCTGTGGAGCAGTGGAACGGTGTTCTCTGGAATTATGGTGCTCCATCTGGGATGAGTTTGGGAGTTGGGGATAAAGTGATGTGGTGATCTTCCAACATCCTGACCTCACTTACACTCTTGCCACTGAATACAATCAAAACTAGTAGAAAGCCTCCTCTGGACACTAAAGAGAGTTATTCAAACAAAAGCAGGATAAACTCTTAATACCCTTGATTTCAGAAGAAGCAATGAATGAGCAGGTGTCCCAATACTTCCCAATAGTTCTTATAATGTATCTTTTATGTATAATCTGTCCATTATTGAAAGTAGAAATCTCCATCCACTTAAAGGGCACATATCATGGAAAAACACATTTTTAGTAATTGTTTAAAAAAAGAAATAAAGGTTCTGACGCATAAGATAGAATGTAAACATTGCTTGTTCTCAAAACAAACCATTTACATCCCAGTTCATTCAACCCATACATGGAAATTTGTGATGTCATAAAAATCAGCACATTTACAGTATGCCTGCCTATTCATCCTATAGTTTATAGCTGCCTTCAAGTGTGAGACCCCGTGATTCTTTAGTGAGTTCCAAACTGTTCTGAGTGTCTGGCAGAGTTGTTTGATTTTCCTGTTTTCCTGAACTAGATTTTTCGTTTTCCAGTTTTTGGGGTTTCTGGATTTTCATGATGTGGCAGGCTAGAGGCTACCTGTGAGTTTCTTATGCCTGCAGTGACTATGTGTTCTAGATTGACCTAAATAAAGCTCTTACGCAATTGCAGCCTGTCTCCCGCTTCCCAGCATTACAATTTCGGCTTGGGCTGCTTTTTAAGAGCGGCACAATACAGGGCTGCCAGTTGGAAGACAGGCCATACACTGTTTGAATTTTTGCACACATCTAGTGCCTCAAGAATACTATTCCACATTCTGCGCCAATTCTGAAAAGTTTAACACATACATAATATAGTATATACATAATATTGTGGATCAATATTTTGTTCTTTCTTCCAGCTTCATCTTTTGCACAGATGGTCTGACATTTGCATCCAGGACTTGCTGGTGTTCTGTTGACTCTATTCTTACCTCCATTCATGCAACACAACCTTAAATCATGAAAGATCCACTTCCATGCTTTACAGTTGGCAAGTTATTTTTTCCATGAAATGCAGTTCCTTTTTTCCTTCAAATTGATCTTTATTGATTGTGGAGTTCTATTTTGAATTCATCAGTCCACAGCACATGTTTCCAAAACTCATCTGGCTTCTTCAGATGTTCTGTAGAATATTTAAAATTTGTTACAAGATCAGTTATGGTTTCCTTCATATGACTCTATGAAGAATGTTTGTGCAAGCAATGCTGCACAGTGGAATAGTGCACCACCCTCTTGCCTCTAAACGTTTATGCAAATTCTTGGCAGTATTATGGGAGTTTTGATTTGCCTGTCTTACCAGCAAATGCAAGTTTTCTTGGATTTCCAGATCTTACCTTAACCTTTCTTAATTAATTTCTTAATAACATTAACATTTATAACCCTCCCTTGCCTTGTGGGTATCGTTTTCAAATTGCCTGAAAAATTCTAAGAGGAGTCCCTGTTTGAGGAGTATTTGTAAGGTTGTAAAGAGTGACAGTATAAAGCTTAGAAAGTTTGATTCAGCTGACAGCTTCTGATTACAATTGGTAGTTGGTCTGATTTGCTAATCAAGATCTGAGACCTTTTATGCTTAGGTGTAGAATTCTTTTTATAAGCAATTTATAGACTGTAAAAACATAACACCTCACAAATGTCATAAGAGAAATGCAGGATGTGACCAATGCAGGCTACAGTCTCTTTAAACCACAAGATAGTAACTATTCAGGCATCAGGTAAAAGTATGTGAAATGTGCCATTTATGGTAAAAGCTAAAATTACATTATATAAAGTTCCATAAAATCCACTGTCCAGCTGGTGCTGTGAAACACTATCGGTCATAATTGACCATTAAAACAGGGTCTGTTTTTGCACCATGCACCTCTGTTAAAAGTCCCTAGATATGAAGATTGCTATTGGAAAGTATCACAATATTTTGCTTAACCCAGTTACAGATGCATCTAGCCAGACAGCTGCATTAGTGTGGCTAATGTATGAGAAACCCCCTATCCTCAAGCTCTCAGGAGTGTTTTTCTTTCCACAGCAACCTGACTGCTGGTCTTACTAATGCGGTCAGATTTTGCTGCTTTTGTTGGACTTCCAGTCTACAAATGTAAACTAGCTTTCCTATATGAATCACTTGCTTACACATAAACATTTATTTGGATTATGTCTAGGCTTGGACAAAATGTCAATGCCAGTGGTGATTTCAATGTCTTAAATTAAATATTCCAGGCCTGTCTAAAAACACAATCTGCAAAACTACTCAATGGTAAAGCAAAATATTAAACCTTGAGTCTTGTATGCTTCAGTCTTATATTACACAAGGCACTTCATTCAAACTCTCTGCCTGAGGTGAAGGAAGAAGAAGACTTTGAGAACTTGACATTTACAAGATGTTAAATACATCATAAGGTGGTCTTCAGGGACAGGTCTGAACAAGGCAGTCAAAGGCTAATCATGGCCTGTAGAACTGCTTGGTTCAGGTGCACTGGTAGCTGGTATGGAATAAAAAAGGGTCATGGCTGAAAATCAGGATTGGAAGTCACTGCTGTAATGTACTGAGAAAGCTACAACAAAACACACTTTCATGTCTTACTTACATAAGCCATCTCTGGGGCTGTAGTTGATGAAACAGAAGCCGATGAGCATCAGCACAACAGTTCTCCAGGTCAGCTTGCGCAAGAGTTGGAGTCTTGTCACACCTTTCCTTCGCATTGAGCTAAATGCTAGCATTACAGACGTTCCTATGATGAACACAAACCTGAACAACACAACAGACGTTACAAGGATGCTAAAGAATGAACTATTCTGCATTATTAATGGCAGAATTTTTGTGCATTCAGACATACTGATGCCAGTACCTTTCCTCACTCCTAACTGAACTAATTTCAATTAGCTGTGCATGGTGAATTGCTAGGTTTTCTTGCGTACAGAATCTGGCATATATTTCAGTCTTTCAGACTTAATGTACCACTGGAAAGAGATGGATTAATGGGCCCAGTACACACTGTATGGCAGGATGAAAAAAGACCTGGAACTGAATCATTTTCAAGAGAGATTCAGTCGCTGGACTGCATTCCACCTCTTCCATATAATCAGAAAAATGGAAAGTAATAATTCTGCATCGATTTATTAAGTACTTGCTGGAAGCTTACCAAGGCATCACAAGATCAGCTACAGTAAGGCCTGTGAAACACACACACATGCATAAACATACAGTGAATAAATGCTCATGCTTTAGGGAAGCATGAACAAAGCAAGAATGTAAATGTATACTGGATAATATAATCATAGTCATGTCGAATGAATAGGGTAAAAAGACTGTCGACATCTAGCATTAGTGATCTCAGCATCTTCAGAACTTATTATACCCAAATGGAATCACTCATTGCACTGCGGTTCTGTTAATGATAAAACATTGCACACCCCTAAATACTGTGTTTTCTTATTATTCTTCGATTTTCAGACAGGCAGTGATTTATACATGCTCATACAGCCATGACAAAGGAGGCCTTGCAGTAATATGAAAATCCATCTGCTTTCTTCTATGATCAATACAGGTTTGCTGATGTGATGAAGAGGCTATTATGAGGCTTAAATTGAGTTCATCTGTGAATACTTCTCGAGATGCACTTTGTAATATAGCCTCCATTAAAATTTAACATGCATCCTTATCTGCCTCCTTTGAGGATGATCAGCAATATTGATCTTCAGGACAAACTCTTGATTTGAAGAAAAAAAATAACATCATGCAGATAACCCAAGCCTCATTGATAAAGAAAGTGCAATCAAATCAAGAAGAAGAAGAGTACAAATGTCCATCATAGATAGATGGTCTAAACTTGTCTTCAACAGTGTAAACATGACCAGCATAGATTATATTTTCATATAATCTGATGGACTAGCTGCTCTATTACCATGACTTTTTGTTTGTGTATGTTTTTTTTATTTGTATTTTATTTTTTTTCTTCAATAAATGTAATTTCAGGAACAACTACTCCAATAGCTTTTAAAATCTTCTGTAAGAGTAACATAATCATAGCATGGGTATTCCCAGAAAGTATAGCAATTACTACAGGTCAGGAACTGAACAGACTGAAACTTAAGCCAGAAAACCATTGAGCCACATTCATGTAGTAGTTCCACAGCATAAATCTGCAGTGCCTTTAAACGGGGTGCAACATCACTGAGCTCAGGGTGACCTCAGACTACACTGGGGACAAACAGACTCTGCTTCAATAAATCCTGGCTCATATTTCTTCAAGACTAAAATGAGATGTTTTGTTTACAGTTATACAATAATGTGAAATATGACTCTGAATTGACTTCTTGAAGAGCAAACAAATAACATAAGACAGCGATGCTGGACAGATGTGAGATCTGTAAACAAGGATCATCCACGTGCCTGTTAGATCATACACTATACGAATACTAACCATTCCATGGTGCATGCTGAAAGAACCAGTATCCACCACCTCCATAGTTCACAAACACCATGATGGTTAGGGAGAACCTGCAACACAAGAAAACAGATAATAATGGTCACCTTCTTAAAGCTGTAATCAGTAAGATAATCCTGAAGAGCTGCATATTCCCAGTATCATGTTCTGATGACTTTCCAAACACTTATATAAAGAGATATTATTGAAATTTAAGCTTGATTAATTTTGCTTGCAAACCCAATGTAGTGTTGATGCTTCTGTTATAGCACTCACATAATCCTAGAAGTACACGATTAAAGTTCACAGTTAAGGTTAGTTATTTATTATAGATCTGTCACTATTAATTATATAGTAAGTATATATTAAGTAATCAAATAATCAATTATTCTGACAGCAGATAAAAAAAAATACATTATTTCATCAAACATGTGAACATCACTAAATATTAACAGGTAATGTATTGTGTTATGTGTGTTATTATGCCTTTACTGTCATTTATACTTACTTACTGTACAATACTAGGATATCACTTAGGATATCATCTTAGAAAACCAGAGACAGACCACAGGGTCAGCCATGCTTTGGTGCCCTTGGAGCAGAGAGGTTAAAGGCCTTGCTCAAAGACCCAACAATGGCAGCTTAGTGGACCTGGGTATCAAACCCACAACCACATGATCAATAACCCAGCATTCTAACCACTGAGTAACCACTGCCCAACCATGCATAGCCTAGATTCCAAATGTTAATGGGGGGAAAAAAAACCACTGATAAAAAGGGTGGGCATGTCCATCAGGCCCTGTTATTTACTGCAAAACAGATCAGCATATGAATTTAAAATATGCTTTATCATTACGTAAACTGCTAAACATTGCTAATCCATAGTAAAAGTTTATTCTTTTTTTAACTGAGAAACCAAATTTAATTATACTGTTTGTTTGTGTTTTAAATATTGTATATCTTGTCACACATATTTCATACCTGCCCAAACTGGTTTAGCTCTCATAGATACATCATAAACACAAAGCTGCACAAATAACATGTTCTAAGTGATATTATATAAAGAACAGCGCTGTTGACCTAAGATAAGCTTGTGCACACATCCTACCCATCAGTATCACATCATTAACAAAAACAAACGTGAAAGGCTAATTTTGTCATGTCGCGGTTCCTCAAATATCAGTATCTGTCAAATGTGAGCAAAAACAAGCTTAATTATGTCTGTACCAATTATTCTTGGTTGTTAAAACCACTGTTAGAATTTAGCAGCGGAAAGTAGTCAATCCATTTTCTCAGTTGCTAATGGTAACAAGTATATTTATGAGGAATGGAATTTATTTATTTATTAAGTTACTAATTCATTTGGTATGTTTTGTTTCCAAAGCTTTTAGTACTTTAACTGCATAAGTTACTAAGTACTTCTGGAATTGTATTTCTTGGTATTTGGAAATCCAGCTCAAGACCAACTTTTAGTGGTAGATGGTTTAGATGGCCTAAACATGTCTTGATGGTTAAGAAGGTTGAACAGCTGGTCATGTAGGTGTAAACATACCCTATGCTGGTAAGTCAGCTGGTTTAAGATGCTTAACCATCTAAACTCTTGACCAGCATAGATTATGTTTCCATCTGAGTTTGATGGACTGGCTGGTCTAATAGCATGACTAACTTTACCAAGATGGCTGTCAAGCTGGTCATACTGATTGGCCACTGAAGAGCTGGTTGACCAGATTGGTCGAGCTGGTCGTGATGTTCATCCTAGGCAACCAGCAAAGTCTTGATGGTTGTGCTGCTCAATAAGCATGGTCATGCAGGTCAGACACCTTGGTCAAGCTTGGTTAAACTGGTTAAAAAGCTTGGTCAAGTTGGTCATGTTGGTACAGCTAAATTATGAAACCATGAATGTTTGTACTCCATTTTACATTAATTTCCTTTAGAATACCATACATGAAGACTGCCAATGCTTTAGAAATCTTAATTCCTGTCACTTTGTTGGTCTTAAATGATAGTTTGGCTAGATAGTGGCTGGAACTGAGTTACATAATACACTGAGGTAGAACTAAACACTCAACAAAACACAAAGAAAAGCATGAGTGGAGAAATGATTCATTATGGAGACATGTTTCACAAATCCACACAACTTCCCAAGCGGAGTGTTCACTTGTCAATAGCGGCTACTGAGAGGGACATCATCACATTGCAGATCTGAAGGGTGGGGCTTATATTTTATATATCAAGTAAGAAATGCACTGCGAGGTAATGCAATCTAAGCATTATGAATCACTCAGGAAATGAATGCTTGTCCTCTGAATCTCCTCACCCAGAAGTGCTGACTAAAGCTCTCTGCTGTAATTTATTATACACACATAGCTTCGTGCAAGCTACCCAAGCGGCAACGTAGTGACTATGAAAAACTACACTGAATTAGCAGCGTGAGGCTCAGTGCTTCTTCTCTGCTTCTTAAAGAATTGCATGTTTTTCGTTATGCTACATCAGCAGTGTGTACTGAGAGTCATTAAAACCTGCTCGGGATCCAGCCTTATGACACAGTCAATGAAATGATACCTCAACTGCAAAAGCGTCATCGAGATTATATTTCTGTGGTTTGTTCTGTGTGGAATCTGAACATCATGCCCTGTTTAAGTGCCACAGCGAGATCAAAGCCAACCCCTAGAATAGAGTCTCTGATAAAGCTTACTGTATCTGAACTGGCCCTCCCTTCTTTTCCCTCATGAAATTCAATTAAGAGATCAGAACAGAGACCATTACTGCCCCTTTTAGGCCTAACCTGCTGATACAAGATTTTAATCACATGCCATCCTCTAAAGAGGACTATTAAAGCAAAGTACATCTCTCTCTCTCTCTCTCTCTCTCTCGCTTTCGTCCTTTAACTCTCTCTCTCTCTCGCTCTCTTTCTCTCTCTCTCTCTCACACACACACAAACACACACTCTTACACACAAACACTCCCCCTCACACTTTGTGACTCCATCCATTAGTATCCATAGTTACAAAGACAAAGGTTAAGTCATTTTGCAGATGAGGCTCAGGCAGATTTTGGCAATAGAGGACCTTGTTGCCAATCATTTTAATTAAAAGCCTCTCAGTGTCTCTCACAATATATCCCCTTTCTGTTGAGAAAACCCATCTTTGGTAGATTAAACAATTAACGTTGCTTGCCAACATCTAATTACTGCTAAGAATTATTGTCATTCATCAGGAAGCTGGAAGTAGAAAACAAAATACCGGATTGGATTACATCTCACAGAGGTGAGCTGAAACTGTATTTGGAAGAACCTTGAGTTATGGAGGCATGACACAATTTGGACATTAGTACTTTTGCCCTTTGATATATCATGATTGTATCATTTCTATCATGGCAGCCATTTAAAATAATCAATATATAATTGTATAACATAACATCTCATTTACAAAATCTAATGTAAATGTCAATGCTGGTGTTTAAATGGGAATCGGGGTCTTCATCAGGTTGGTTTAGCTGTCAGTACCCACATTTACGAACAGGTGGAGTGGATTGGCGACATGGATAAGCATGTCCTACAGTAAGAGCCCTCTGAATCTCTGTACTTGCTGTAGACATTTTCAAATAATTACTGATCAGATTCTTTTATATGATGTTATGAAAAGCAAGGGTTTCTACTTGCAACTTGGGACAGTTGATATAAGAGATTTGGAAAATATCACAGGTGATTTACTGTATTAACCTCAACATCTAAATATTGTTATGTTCTGCAACTCACACCTATAATCATAAATATGGCTACAAGCCTTCTGCTGGCAAGATAAAAAAAAAATATTTTCTATCAAATGTCAACATAATATATATTGTACTTTACAGCTGCAATTGAAATTATTCAATCTCCAAATTAAGTTTGTAAAATGTACACATGTACTTTCAGCTGTTTGCAATAAATCATTCAAACAATAACAATTTAAATAGCTCAGCACACCTAATAGAACAAGTGCTTTCTCTACATTCAACACAAAATTACACTTTTAATGACTAATGCAGTTTTATACAATTCCCCTGAATAGAATCCCTCATAAGAGCATGCGTTTGCAAATCAGGTGGCAAATCAAGGGTTTCATTAGTTGCATCAGGTGTGCCTGAGATAAAACACATCAAAAACCTGGACTGGCTAAGGGTTTGTGGACTGTGATGTTTGCTTGCATGTAAGAAATATGGCCCAGTCAAGAGAATTGTCCCTAAAGTTCAGAGACAATATCACTGCCTTGCACAAACAAGGAAAATGATACAGAAAGGGAGCAAAGCACCAACATGTTACTAGAGATACAGCTAGAGGCACAGTTCACATGTTTGAAGTTAAAGGAACACTGGCTACGCTACCTGGACATGGCAGAAGCAGGAACCTATCACCAACTGCCACCAAATTCCTGGGATGCAGGTGGTCAAAAAAAAACAAAAAAAACTCCAGTGACTGCAAAAGATCTGCAGCATAATTTGGTGGCAGCAGGCACTGAGGCAATAAGGAAAACACCCTGCCTACTGTGAAGAGTAGTGGTGGCTCTGTGATGCTCTGGGGCTGCTTTTGTTTGCTTCATCTGGCACTGGAAACCTGTAGCATGTGCAGGCCAAGATGGATTCACTCAAGTATCAGGAGAAAATGTCATGCCTTCTTTAAGGAAGCTAAAGCTTGGGCATCATTGGACCTTTCAACAGGACAGTAAGTCCAAGCACACCTCAAAGATCACCAAGGCTTGGTTTCAGGAGAAGTCCTGGAAAATTCTGTGAGTGGTCATCACAGTCAACTAAATTAACTAAGTCAACTAAAAACGTTGGTAGGATCTGAAGATGGTGGTTGCAGCAAACCCAAAAGTATTAGTGATCTGGAAGTCACTGCACATTAGAATTTCAGTCGAATTTCAAAACATATATTACGTCTAACAAGTTGGCTGCAGAGCTTCTATGTTCATGTAAGGCTTTTGTCTCCAGCAAAAAAAAAAAAATCTAGACAGACCACATTTTATTCAGCCTACGAAAAGGAGCTGGATTTTTTATTATATTACAATAAAGACCATAACCAAACATACGTCAGTTACTGTGTTTGTAGACATCACTTAGCCTCATCATCAACCAAATCATGGGTAAAAAAAAAAAAAAAAAGTTTCATAATTCATTTTATATCAAAAGCCTGCTCTTTAGTAAAGGTAGCCACAAAATGACATGCTTTGCACTTAACCTCTCGACATCTCTGTTTCTACAGGTTGATAACCTATAGGCTGGGTACTTCTAGTACTTTAGATGATTGTATAAAAGGAACTGTGTATACTGTATCACACAGAAAATAAATTATTTTTAATTGTATAAATCCCCCATTAGGTTCTATTGCTCTGCTTGCTGACCAGCTGAGCCAGTGAAGTCAGTGGCGATGATGCAACTGGGTGGGCACGAGTACTTGTTCACGTGGCTTAGGACCAAGGGAAGGAGACATTTGGAAACAAAGACATGGCCTTAAATCACATGGGGAAAAGCATTAGGCTAAATAAGGAAATGGGCCATTGCCTTTCAGAGAGCAAAAGCAGGTGTAGCCTGAGAAAAACATCTGGTTTTATAAGCACTCTACTTTATAAGGAATATTATGGCAAAAGTTACCGGAACATTAAATAGTAAATTACTTTTTGAGGAAAAAAATAACACAAAAAAAAAACAAAACACAAAAGGTCCACACAGTGAAGCCTAGATCTAAAAGCCACAGCAGTTTGAAATATGATATTAAATTTGGTTACCTGCTTTAATACTGCCAGTAAAATAAATGACCATTTGTGATTATCTGGTAAGATCTGCCAACAAAGGACACACAATCTCTTTCACTCAGCTCCCAATCTGAGAAGTCATATCCTCTTTAGCTCTTAAATTCACAGTCTGTTGAATATGTGCTGATATGTTGCCCCTATTATTACATCAATTTTTGGGCAAGTGGGAGGTCAAAACTACAGCAGTTTCCTGTTTCAAGAGAGGCGTGCTTTGTGTCTGCCCTGCAGCCACTATTAGGTCCTGCTGGGCCTCCAGATTAAATCACATCGCTCTTTACCAACAGCAATCCACTGTTTCCTACCATAGACGCAAAAGATATTACAGATGATGCCTAGAGCAACCGCCAGATAACAATGGCTCAAATGAGCAAGTGTCCAGACTATGACCTCTCCAGCCGCTTTAGTTATACAATACATTCTCTCAGCAAAAACACACTTTTCATGCCAAAAACAATTAGGCAGCAATCAAGGCATATGTATAGACTGTAAGAGTTCACCATGAATAATGATTCTAGGTTTTATAAGAATGAAATGTCATTTTATGTAACATACCCTCGGAACATGTCTAATGATTTAAGACGGGATGATTTTGGTTGGCCTTGGTCCATGGGGGCCCCACTAATTGCCTCTTCCTGAAACCAAAAACACAAATTATTATTATTACTGAATCAGGTACAGATCATAGTCATGTCATATATTAGCAATATTGGAAACTGACAGACTATATGTACTGTTCTTCTGAAATGCCTGTGTACTGGCTGAATGCATTTGGAGGGTATGAACAGTTTCTCTCATTTCCCAGGGAAGAGGTTGTCATTTCCCATATGGCCTCGTGCTGGCAGAGAGATCCATCACAAAGGAATTAGCACAAACCTCTTCCTGCTCTGGCTCTTCCAACCCCTAAATGTAGTGCTACAGGCCAGGCTAATCAAACTAGAAATTTTAGACCAGGCAAACTAGAAATTGTTTTAGGTTGAACAGCCAAAACCATTACCATCAATAAACAAACAAACAAACAATCAAGAAACTGACATCTGCAATTAAGGGGTTCAAAAGTGATGGCTGTAGTCTGGTAAAAACAATAGACAATATTAGACACTGCATTACCTTTATTCATGGCAACATATAGTTTCATTAGGGCAAATAGGTAGTAGGGGTTGAACAATGCACTGAGCCCACAATCTGATGCATGATCCTGGGTTCACAAGTCATTTTGTGATATTTTGAACAAAGTCTAACAAGAAAAAAGATGACTATTTATTTTATTGTACAATACAGTTATAAGACTAGAGATGGGCATGGGATGAGTGCCGCATGAACATGCTGGAGTGGGTTGCTGATTGGTGCTAGTTGTTTGCCATATTTAATGATAAAACAATACAGTTGTTTTAAATGTCTTAATTAATGGAATGCTGGCTTTCCACAATGCACATGGTCACATTTATGAATTGCAATAACACAATTTCTGATGTATAGGCCTCTAGAAGTTAGACAAATATAGAGTGTAGTACAAGCAATCTTCTTCTTGGAATAGTGTGGTTTTCTTGACTATGTGGTGGAATCAACCCTCGCTCTACTGCATAGAAGGTAGTGGCGTTATCCGCTATGCAATCCTGGCCACAGTTATTTAACTATCATTAGGGTTTTGACATTTAAGAATTGTGATTGTATGTAAGCTTACCCTATTCATGGAGTATCGAGACTCGCCGCAGCAAATACATTTCCTGAGTTTTGGCATGAAGCTACATCTATCAAAAAACAAAAAATCAGTTTCATTGTTTATATATTGTCACTATATTTTATATTATCTCTGATACATAAGTTTGGCAGACTATTAGTATATATTCTGGTTTTTCAAGAGTTATTTAGTAAAGGCAACTCAAAAATAACACTTAAAGATGTGATCCTAGCTCTGTTTAAAGGTATTGAGTAGTTGTGCTAATAAACATCAGGGAACTGTAAATGTAACTTGCTGACTTCAACTAAGAGCAACCTGACTGATGGTTCAAATCAATCAAAGAGTTCACTTCACTGAATTGTATTTAATTTGGAATAGTGGTAAATTCATCTGGAAATGCCATCCTTAAAAAGTGACATTTACTGAGTGACATTAACTATTATTATCATTGTTATTGTTATATTGTTATTTTTAATTGCTTACAATACATACAGAATGATAAAAGAGATCATTCAGACAGTAGCTCTTAGTCTTGGTCCTGGAGCACCACTCCTGTGCACATTTTAGAGTTCCCCTGTTCCCAACACACTTGATTCAACTAGTGAACTAATTAAAAGCTCCTTCTGAGGTAAAATGAGTATGTCAGAGCAGGGGGAACCATATGACATGCAGGGCAGTGGCACTCCTGGACCAGGTTTGAAAACCACTAGATAATGATAATCAATCTGATGACCACCAAGTCATAGTATGAAACGTGAAACATCATTACCTATAGAGAAGAGGCACAGATACCCACAGAAAAGCCAGAAGGGTCAGAATCAGGACAGCCACCAGTAGAGCTATGAAAAAGAAATAATAATTTTGAATGTCTCAACAGTTGCAACAGTATTGGAGAATTTCATAACAACAGTCCATGTTTAACACTTCACTTAACGTTCAGACCTTCAGAGTCTTCTCATGGTTACTGGTAAAAGTCTAGATCCTAAACATCTGCTGCACTACACCAATATGATACAGATCTAATTATTGATATTCAGGTTTCACCCATAAAATATATATTAATTGTAAAAAAAGAAAATAAACAACAAACAAATACACAGTTTGGTTGTGCCACGTTTAGAACGAGCCTGGAATAAAAAAAAAATCAGTCATGTGTACAAATCCAATTGAAGTAGCGTCTGTATACAAAGTCCAAATAGGCATCTTCTGTGTTTCAACAGTTAGGCCTCTTGGCTGCTCTTACACAACATACATATTTCACACTATCCCTACATAAAGGCAACACGATACAACTCTCATGGGATCTGTATATGTTTTGCAGTTAAAGCGTTTGCACTGAAAGCTAGTTTTTTTTTGTACGACATAACATATGAATGCTAATTCCCTACTAACTTCCCTCTTTCAGCTGCAGAAGGCATGCTGGACACTGGTTAAACTTATCTAACCCATTTTCATGCACACTGCAAAATATATACAACTCTAAACATACAGTACATTTTGTATTTTGGGGTGGAGTGATTATGTGCCTTTTTGTTCCTTCTTCCATTTTCCTAGCCTCACTTTATCACGGCCCAAAGCAGAAACTCCATCACTCTGTTTCACAAGGGAGTTCTCAAGAGCCCACCACTTCCCCTTTACATAACCTGAAACCAGCCTGTCAGAGTAAAATCAATTTATGCAACCCAAACCTTGGATCGCCAATAACACAATGCACAGAGGCATATTTTCACAGTACATGATGAAACACATGACATGAGCTGCGAGGAGGCATCATCCATGATAAAGGATCCAGGAGGAAGGACGCAATACTGGTAACCACCAAAGGTACAGAGGGAGGGATTTGTGTGGAAAAACAAACATGGAAATGGCCTTTCAATCAACGTGCGAATGCACACCATGACACTTGCCTCCCTGCCATGGATGCACTGAAACTCTACAGCGATGATTGAGTTAAAAAACGGCTTTGCCATGTCCTTGAAATGAATCAACACAGACTGTACGGTTAAACTTTACCTGCTCCAGAGTACCTACATTAAAATGGAAGTATTCTAAGTAATGACACTGTCACAACTGAGAGCATATCCTCCGCCCATTAATGAAAATCTTAGATACATCCTTTTGTTGAGTTCCCTTGAAAAATTAGATTTACACTGATTTTTGCAGATGATTATTCTGTGACTTTTACAGAATATTCTAAAGTTACTGGAATCTACAAAACTGTAATATCCATAATCTGACCTATCTATTTATATCTTATACCTGAAACAAAAAAAGGAAAACCCATATTTGGCAGTTTGACCCTATTTAAATAGTAGTGTGCAATGTTGATTACATGCATTGCAACAAAATTGAATGCTGAGAAAAAACAAGTGTACTGGCATGGCTGGGTCCTACATACATTTGCTTAACACTACATGGAAAGTTGAAGTTAGAAATAAATAAATAAGTAATCAAACTTCATGTTTTACAGCCCCTAGCAGTTATAGTCATTTATACTTCTCAGCTGAGTTGCCCAGTTAGGTTAAAAAGAATTAGATGTTAATGTTAGCTCAGCACAAGATCTAAACACTGCACATGATACAGACTGGCTTATCTTTAAAGCCATTTACTTTTTAAATAATAATAGTAGTGTTCATTAATAATGCCATAACCATCAAAGCTGAGCCTCATTGGCAAGCACTGTGCATTGAATAGCTACAGATACAGCCATCTAGATAGGTAGGTAACTAGGTTTTATTTGCCCCAATAAACTTGATTATATTCTAGTTCTATTGTATTACAGTGACTGATTTTGTAATGCTTGTTAGTTCATGCATAGAATTTCCCTAACTGGGCATGTCAACCAGCTGGTTGACTTTCATATTCTCTTACTGAATAGGTCATCTGGAAAGAAAAAGAAAGGATGAAATGTTGCTAAATGAGAATACAGGAACACAGTACAAATAACAATAAATACGTGTTCAGTATAAGATTTCATATTATTACAATAAAATAGAAAATTAGGTAAGTATTAGGTCTACTTCTGGCCTATATAGCATTCCTTATTGAAGACTCCTTATAGAAAGGAACTACAGTTAATCCCTGTCTGGAAAGCCAATTGCTAATGTTCAGTAAATGCATCCCAGTGCTGAAAGCTAATGGTAAAATATTAGATCAATGCTGACCTTATCATAATTGTGAGATGCGTACTAGCACATGATTAAACAATATTTAATCTTTTATCATTTTTTTGGAGCCTAGACGCCTACAATGGTCTGTTGATATATATGTAAATCTTCCAAAAAAAAAAAAAAAAAAAAAATACAGTTGCTGATAAATACTCTGTGAGCTTGATAACCCTATTCAGCCCACCTAATACTGAATATGCAACAGTCAGCTTCTGCTTGCCTCCAGCCTGCTGATCACCAGGCCCATTACTTAAGCCGTGAGAGCTCAGTGGAGCCTGCATATAATCACCGGACAGCGCAGCTAATGGACGCTCATCATGAAGCCCGCAGTTTAGTTATACTGGCCATATATCTAGCAGATAATGGTTACTTGGCCTTTAAAGTCAGATCTACAACATAATCTGCACTATTGTAAAGTAGCCTCTACATTATGGAGCGTGCCGCTTTCAAAATCCCATTATGCCTTAATCCTTCGTGCTCCTCTAATGTATTTCCCTCAATGCTCCCCTCATGGGGCATCCTCCAAAACAAACATGGCAGAAAAGCTTTTCTTTGTGCTGTTTTTTGAAGAAAGGGGCAGATTATTGAATCAATACTGCACGTATCCGGCCCATGGGACACAAGAGAAGCACTTCTCTATAGAAGTTCAGATCACAAGACATGTTTCCTTTCTGCTGACTCAATTAAGGGTTAGGGGGATCAAAGGGAATCTTCGGTTTGATTGAATGATAGGGATTAGTGGGTAAAAGTCCCACATGTTGCAGAAGTGACACTGTAAGTTGTGCTAATATTACTACTATTTTCCTGCTACTATGTACTGTGTACAACTAAAAGATATGCAAGTCATACTTCTGTGAGGCAAAGCCAGAGATGGAAGCTATCAAAACCGGAGAAGAGGAACACTGTAATGAGCTTTACAGATGTTAACTGGAAATGAAAAACATTCACTAATTGGACTAAAGTATTGGGACACCTGTTCATTCATGGTTTTGTTTTTAAATCAAGGCTATTAAAAAAAAGTTTTCGTTGAAGCAACTGCCCAGGGAAGTCTTTCTACAAGAGTTTGAAGCATTTCTGTGAGGATTTGATTGTATTCACCAAAAAGAGCAATAGTGAGATCAGTATGTTGGGTGATCACCACCCCACCACATTCTCAACTCCCCAACTCATTCCAGAAAACACAGTTCCACAGCTCCACAGCTCAATGCTGGGGGTGCTTTATACCCCTCTAGCACACACTTGGCATTAGGCATGGTGCCAATACGTTTACATTGAGCTGCCCCAGAGAGTCCTATTCTATTGCCAATACTTCTCTACAGGGACTAGCTAAGTTGTATGTGTGTGCATTTAAACATCTGTGTCAACAATGGGCACAACGTTAAGTTGCTGAACGCATTCATTAAAAATGTTGTCTACAAACATTTGGACATACAGTGTGTTTCATTTTGTATTTATCATTCTCCACACTCATAAGAATAAGTCTTAACCTTAAAAGATGTTCCACCAATAGAGTAATTTAATTAGTTTGCACTTACGCAGATAGGTATCATGTGGAAACTGATCCACTTGAATAAAACAGGTCACATTGAATGCCAGGTCTGCATCTCCAGGTCGTACCCAAAGTGAGTAATGCCCTGCCTCTTCAAATAAGTGACTTAAGCTGAAATGACAGATAAGCATTACATTCCTTTAAATCTGAGCAAAGCTGTTGTATTTTAAAGGCGAGACACACCGATACACTGAAATACTGAAGGTTATAAATGGTCATATCCTTGACATGATTATGCAGTTTAAGTGTTTACATGCAAACAATGCACAAATTCCACAATACGACGTACTGTGTAAGAGAAAAACACAAGTATTCATTTTGCTTTTATTTTTTAGGTGAAAATCCATGTGTCTTACATAAAAGGTTTGTAATGCACAAAAGTCTCTTACTGAATTAGTAATACACTAATTTGTTAACTGCATATTCTGTGAACTGCTGTTTCAGCATGCACTTCTTAAAATGGCGAGTAAGCAAAGCTGGGTGACTCCAGTCTTCTGGATGTTAATTACTGTGGTAGACAAAGATTAGTGTCAAAGAGGCTTGAGGGAGCCATCTAGAGCACAACAGGTAGAACTGCAGTTCTCGGCCACAATCTCCCTTCTACGGTTTCATCCCCAAAATGCGCTACAAGGCTTTATTGATTGGCCTGGGGATGACATACCAACCGGCATGTTCGTTGGGGGAGGAGGACGGATCAATAACGGCTCCGTCTGGAAAGGGACCTCACTATTGATCCGTAAGGAGCCCGTGACTATACCCTAGCCTGGAGGAGCAGGGTGAAAAGACATGGCACCTCGTCTTATGCAACCAGATACCCCACCACCCGTTTAATAATGACCCCAAATGAAAAGCCTCAGTCCCGGTGACTCTGCGCCCAAGATTGCTTATAAATACGTCCTCTGACTCTTCGTGTTTAACATGTCAGCTGAGGTTTCTAGAGATACTTGCAGCTTTGATGTCTTAATGGCTCTTTTCTTTATTATTGGAGTGTCAACTCCTATTAACCCCAAAAGGCAGAGAGATCAATAGCCAGTGAGATATCCTCCAAAGGCCAGCACTCAGGACCTTAAGTCAGGTCACACGTTGACACAGTACGTAGTATGTAGTTTGAGAGATTGCAAATGGAATCTTCAGCTATAAAGGTTGTATATTTAGTCTATGTCAAGGTTCTTCAGGCCACACAAATGGAATGAGTCTGTCTTGAGCAGAGATTTATAGAAGTGGATGGTAACGTAATCTGCCCAAATGGAAAAACGGATTTGCACTCAAGAACAAAAAGAGCATGGTTTTAACCGGGGTACTGCATTTCAAATTAAAGTTAAGGTTTAAAGTTTGAGAGGAAAAATATGACTTAAACAATGAAGAATGACTGTCCTGCTAAAGTGGTGTTTAGTAGTAGGTGAAGTCTTACCTGCACAAAGTGCTATTGCTGTTCATAGGGTTGACTTTCAGAGTCAGGGTAAAAGGTGTTCTCACCACTGCAGACACGTTGCCTGGTCCATGCCCAACGCTGACCAAAGGCTGATAAAGACACTGCAGAGACTTTGAATGTATCATTTATACAATATGCAATTTTGTTTTGCCAAATTACTAGTAGCCTTGGAAAAGTTGGCCAATTTTTTTCTTTGTTGCTTTCACATTAATCATACACTGTGTTCCTGATTATAAGGAACAAAAAAATTAGTATAAGGAACAAAAAAATACGTTTTTTTTTTTTTTTTTTTTTTTTATAAGACATTGTTCCGCATTTTTTACCTCACCAGAAACAGCAGTTTGCAACACTTAGACCTTCCAGGTCTATGTCTTCATCAGTGTTCCTTGTTTACATTCCCCATGTGCTTTTTGTTCAAAAACTTCATTGTTTATGTTGTATTCATCATCTCCGCCCTTGTCATGTCCCATTAGTGTTCCCACCTGTGTCTCCTTCATACCCCTCATTATCATTCCCAGGTGTTTAAAGTCTACTCCTTAGTACAAGTAGTTCCGCTGTTTCAGGATTTCTACTATAGTTCAGAATATTGCTCCCCACCTCATCCCCAACTCCTCAACTCATTCCAAATGTATTGGATGGAGCACCAATGTTATAACATATAATGTTTATATATATATATATATATATATATATATATATATATATATATATATATATATATATATTTTTTTTTTTTTTTTTTTTTTTTTTTTTCTTCAAAAATACCTTATAACAATAATCGGAGGTGTAGAGAATTTGCAGGCCATAGGACATCTGATTTTGGACTGTAAGTAATGCTTCATCCATTTTCAGTGCAGTTTCTAAAAGTAGAAGGAAGATGCATTTACATTTTCAAATGTTCATTATAAGACAGCTATACTCTGTAAAAATAAATGTTTTACACAATGGTCTTTGAACAATGGCATGGAACATAGAACAACCACTTTTAGGTCCCTAAAGAACCATGTTTGTAATTAAGATTCTTCATATTTATACATTTGTATTACACACCAGGCTCTTAAGGGAACCAAAAGTGTTTTTGTTATAGCATCACTCAAAGAATATTTTATAGCACCTTGATTTTATTATTAAGAGTGAATATGTTATAATAGGTTTAATGTAACAAGCTACAAGCAGTTGAACTACAAATATTAATGAATAATTACTGGATTTAATTAGTAATTACTCTTGTGCATAAAGCCTCTGTCACTAATAATATGGCTAATACAAAGGTGACCAGGTGCAAATATTCCAATATCAACAAATCACTGACATTACAGAACTGGGACAATCAAACTGTCAAATGCTTTTTCAAACACTCTTAGAAATGAAAGCAAACACAACATCATGAATCATAAAGTGATCAACACTGACATCTGGAGGACAAATAGCAATATGGTTCCTGAAACTGTATTTTTTGGCATCTTTTCTTGACAATATTCTAGAAAAAGATGCTAGATTAATATTCTAGATAAAGCATAGCGTAGTGCCCTTATTGGGAAGCTATTGGATTTTTAAAGTTTTCGGTTTTGAATACTCAAACCAAAAAAATCAAAAAAACAAAACCAAAAAAATCAAACAAACAAAAAAAGTGAACCCAGTCAGTCACACCAGATAGTAAAACAAGCCCCAAATACGCAATGTAAAAAAACAACAACTCAATACTTATTCGAGGGATTCCTTATATTAATACAGATACTAGTAAGCCTCACGTTACCTGAATCCAGGGCTGTCTCGCATCGTCCTGTTGCAAGAAGAAGAAACCAGAAAATGTGTTTCAGGCTGTAGATCTCCATAGTTGGTTGAACATATCTTACTCTGTTGCAGAGATTTATGGTACAAATGAGTATAAAGTGAGTTCAAAGAGCACAGGTAGGCGTGCTGGATGTTTCCAGAGGCAGCTATGATACGGTTTCACTTACGCATTTAGCCCAAAGTGTCCAACTCTTCTAACTCAAGTCTAACTCAATCTGTGAAGATCTTTAAACATATTCAAATCATGCTGTTCCTTCATGCTGTGCTCCTTTACATTTTGCAGTCTCATGAAGATTCCTGGACATTGTTCCCATCATTAATTCAACGGAGTCAATGACTTGAGAAATATTATAGCGAAATATATTATATACAGTAGCATGCAAAATGTTGGGCACCCCTGGCCACAATTTCTGTGACTGTGATCTGTTCAGTGAGTGGAAGAGGATATAACGATGGACCAAAGGGGTTGAAGCACCATGTAAGATTAGTTTGCTGAGGCAATGGCTTACAGTCAGCTTACAATCATCACTGGAAAGGGCAGGAGAGTCCTCAAACCTTCTCCTCAAACCTTGCCCCGACAACCAGCAGCCATTGGCTCCTCTAAGCAGCGGCCTAGCCCTCTGAAGATAAAATTATGCCCACAAGCTTCATCAGGAGAAGGTGGTAAGAAGATATCAAATGGTGGAGTCTTAAAGTTTAGGTCTGGGCAAAAAAAAAACTTCAAAAAATAACTTCTCATAGGTTTGCTAGAAAGGCCATTCAAACCCCAACTGCTGGGCAGAAACATCTGCGCAAATATGACCTTCATAGAAGAGGCATCAGAAGAAAACTTTTCCTGTGTAATTTCCTGTAGAACATTTTGAAAGTCTTGTGAACCGATGAGACTAAAATATAACTTTTTGGCAAAGGTATACCAGCAAATTGTGTTAGCAAACATCACACATCTATAAAAGTGTGAAAATGAAAAGATGGTGGTCTCTATGGCATAATAATGATCCTAAACACAAGTAAAAATCCACAATGGACTACCTTAAGAGGCCCAAGCTGAATGATTCTTTCTTCACTTGAACATAATTACAAATCTGTGGATGGACCTCAAAAGCAACACAGCTTTTGAATCTCACAGAACTAGAAGCATTTTGCTGCAAAGAATGTTCAAAAATCCCTCAAACAAAAACAAAAAGAGCTGGATAAAATAATAATAATAATAATCACAAAAAATATTAGCTAGCTTGCCAAAGCAGGTGTTTCTCAGTACTGACCTCTTTTTCCTTATTTGTTATTTTAAACACTTAATAATACATAAATAATGAAAGAAATGTTATTTTTTTAGCTTTGTCTTTTGGAAACCCACTCATCTTTCATTTTCATGGTTATTCTGCTGTGACACTCAGAATTTCCCCACTGTGGGACTAATAAAGGATTATCTTATCTTATTCACAGCACTGACTATAGAAAAGTCACTGATATTCTGACCAGGGGAACCACACTTCTGCATGCCATCATAATTCATAAAGAAAATACTTAATGTACCAACTCTCTAAAGAATGTCTATATGTAACTATTCCACACCATGCTATGAAAAGAAAGAAAGGATGAAGCTAGCCTAATGAGCCCTGCGCCATTATTAAGTGCGTTTACCCAAGTCAAATCCCAGACAGGACAGGAGGTTACCTTTCTGCCTCATTCACTACGTCCTACTTAATCACGTTTCCTGTTGGCTAATGAATTGGTGTAAAAGGGAAAGCCTACCCTGGAGATGATTACCTTAAATTCACAGGGTGCTAATTTGCCCCTGCTTCACTAAGCCTAGCAATCAGTCAACCTTGAAAAAGCGTGGGATCAGATTTGGAGCTTTAGCACCATTCCCACGCAGGGGGTGCAAGTCTAATCCATCTCTTTACTCTTGTCATATATTACTATTTTTGTTTTCCCATCTCCCTGCTGTCAAAGAATTATATTTTACACTATTTGTATATACTTATTGCAAATCCAGTGTTAAGGTTAACAAAATGGCAAAAGGCTAATAATGTCACCACAGATAGCATGCCAGACCAGTGTTTGCCTAGCAGTAGTTTTGTTCAGGCTTCTGCTGGGGCACCTATTGTACCTTGGGCCTTAGGATGAATTCCAGCTGCTGACTGTGCCGCTTTGATTCGGGATCAGAGGAGGAGAGAGGCAGGAGTACAGCACCACGACATGGTAGGACTGCCGAGGCTCTCTGATTTTATGATTCTAGAGCTCAGATCTTGTGATAAGATAGGCGAGCCTCGTGTGCTCTTTGGCACATTGCAACAGCTGCTGTTGTTACTTTATACAGCTAGCAAGATTTGCAAAAGTGCTGTAGTTCATACTAGACAATGTTTATTTATTTATTATTATTATTATTATTATTATTATTATTATTATTTTAAATAAATAAAAAAAGCACTACAATCCACGAAATAAATATGTATCCTGCTAACGCTAAACTGGCTGTTTAACAGACCTCTGTTACTACTGGCTTCTATTTTGGCTTCATTTTTATTCGAAGCATAAAAAGGTATCCTAAATCTGCAGATATTTGCCTTTCTATTTTCAGCTCTTTTCAGATGTTTAGTTAAGTGATGGATTTGTCTGATCTTCATGCTGCTGTCTTTTGTGCCGGGCTGCGGAAGCTTTCTGCTGTAGTAGGCAGGGGGCAGATTAACCTGTTGCTAGGAGACCTGTTGATGTCAGTCAGCCTTATCAGTCATCAGTCTGGCCGCTTCATTGAGCCATCTGTTTACTGTGTGGTGCAACAGTCTGATGGTACACACCGAAAAAAGAAGGAATGTGAGGTTTAGAGGGTCTGTCTGCAGAATTACATGGGGGCCTGGGGGGTGTATAAATGTATTAAATATATTGATCTAAATATATTTAATACAGTTCTATTGTGTTCTGTTATTGCATTTTAGTATTGATACACAAAACATTTTTGTGATTTGAAAGCCATATAAACATTTCTAATTTTAAAATAAATCTAAAACCATAAATCTACCTTCAAGACCTTCATGAGATCTCATGGGATTCTTATTGGCTTGTTGGAAGTGGGAGTTTCAGATAAACCATGACCCACACAGAAATGTTGTCCAGTCTCTTAAAAATGAAAATGCAAGTCATTATTGCTTCCAGATGGGGTTCACAGCAGCCAATCACAGCCCTTATATCTGAAACATCCCCTTACAGAGTGGCTGTTTGTAAATCCTGCATCAATCCTGAGTTTTAGTTATGT
Source organism: Salminus brasiliensis (assembly GCF_030463535.1). NCBI lineage: Eukaryota > Metazoa > Chordata > Actinopteri > Characiformes > Bryconidae > Salminus > Salminus brasiliensis. The sequence goes on along the minus strand of NC_132881.1, from coordinate 34,780,041 downwards.
AAAGAACATGGGATTTCGTGCACATCATTTTCGTAATGCGTAGTAATTTCATACAAATAGGCATAGTAATTTGTAAAATGACTATTCAAAAATAACTAATGATGCTGAAATGAATAAACCATTCCTTAGACCTACATTATATAAATGCGTCTCTGAACTGTTCTGTCAGTTACTGCAGATTTACTTCAGGAGCTTTATTGTTCTCTGTAAATGATGCATCTACCCTTTCAGAAATACTGTGATATACAGGACTGTGAGTAATGGACTGACTGAAGAAGAACTTTAATGGTGTGTATGCTGTAACTCCACAGGCTGGCAAGATTCAGACTCTGACAATGGAAGAGAGGGAGCAGCTTCTGCCCATGATGCGCAGTGCACAGTGGGTTGAAGTGGTGGGTAGAGATGCCATCTATAAAGAGTTCATATTCAAAGACTTTAACCAGGTGAGCATGCCTGTAACATTACTTGTAATTATTCCATGCTTGCTACTTGTAAAAACACTATATTATCACGGTCACCTTGGATCTTGCATTGTTTTTTCTTTTTTTTATAATAAATATATATTTATTTATATATAATAAATGAAAGACTGTATTGATGTATTGTCTCCTAGGCCTTTGGGTTTATGTCTAGAGTTGCACTACAGGCTGAGAAAATGGACCATCATCCTGAATGGTTCAATGTTTACAATAAGGTAAATATTTATCATTTAAATTATATATAATAATTCTATACAGTTTGTAATATTGTATTTATACTTTTTACATTTATAATACAGTTTTAAGTATTTATGCTTCTCTTAAATAAGTCTATTTCTTATGATGAATACTTTTTAAACAGTCCTCTCTGTGTGTTGTCTATGCCAGGTTCAGATCACTCTGAGCACACATGATTGTGGAGGGCTCTCCCAGCGCGACATCACTCTCGCCACTTTCATTGACCAGGCGTCAGTTCTCTAAGAGATCCTCCTCATCCATCAAACTGCTGAGGGCATCAGACTACCTGACCAGTCTTTACTGATCACAGCAATCAAAAAGTATTTAGTATATTGGGTTTCAAACACAGACTAAGCCCAGTCTGAGCTAATTTGATTCCTTACTGAAAACTGCATATTGTCTTTTAGTCACTCTCATCACAGCCCACACAGGTTACTCAATACCTGTGATCATCTAGCAGCTGTAATGAGAGAAGTATCTTCACAGCCACAGATTTCTGGTTAAATACAGAAGTGAGGTGCTTTTAGTAGTATCTTTACTTCTATCCTTCCTCATCAACCGAATATCCTCTTTCTCCTTAAGACTATTGTGCCTTTATTTTCTATGTGGTGTACATAGGGCTGTGTGGTGTTGTTATTTTCTTTCAGCACTTGAATTTGACAGCAAAGTCAGACATTCAAAAATAAATTGTATGAATTTTATGACAAACAAAAGTTATAAACAAAAAAATTCAAAAGAATGTGGAGTTTTCAGTCTCAGTGGTCACAGCCATGCACTTTTAATCATGTATATAAGAGTGACCAAAGTGTCCATAAGGGTTTGATATACTAAAAGAGTCTGCAGTCTGTTGGGTCACATTAATTCTGCTCACTGTAATCATCTTCTCACCATTCATCTCACAAATACTGAAAGCAGTTCAAAAGGTAATCACACTGGAAAAGACACTAAAGTTATAGTGAGTGCATTGCAGCTTTTACCTCAGACAGGACAAGAACAGAGAAACTTTTTTTATTTTCCAATAAAAGACTTTAATATTTTTTTCAGGAACAGTGGAATACAGGGTGGTGTTGGATATGGATCATATGACATGGAAAGGCCCTCTCCCTGAGGCTGATTTTGTCACTGCACTAGCCTGAGAGCCTGCCGGAAGGCATGAAGGTGAACGCTATGGGCCATGTGTGAGATTTAGCAAACCATAACCATGAAGGTCAGAGGGTTCTCCAGAGATTTCATGAATCAAGGTGCTTCACTTTTACGCAGTTATACAGTATCGTCGGACATATTATAATGCTTCTCTGGAGGCAAAGGGACAATTCCTTTAAATATAAAATCTTGGATACGAAAATAAAATCCGTAGACATTCTTGTTATTATAAGAAGTGGTACTTTCCACATTAATAACTTAACCTAAGGCAATCGTTAAATAATATGATGCTACGTCAGTGGTATCATGTTAAAAATGCTGTCTCCTAAGTTTCCAACCCATTTTCATGCCCACACAGTTTTAGCCCTGTAGTAACATTGAAAAAAACAACAACAAGCAAGTAAAGTTAGAAATTATAATTACAATATTGAAATTTGAGACGCTGTATTAGTAATATATCATGTAAAAACACACAGTGGTCACAGAAGTTATGAATGCATAAGAAATTAAATAACCGATGAGGTCTGCAGTCATGATCCAATGGTACCATGTCATCATGTCATCATCTTCAGCTCCTTGCTGATGCAAGAGCTGCTTTCCCTAATTACGATTCAGGAACATTAGCAAGGCAGTTACCTATTGCTCAAGCATCATCCTGCTCTAAGAACATCGACGAAATAGAGAAGTGCCTTTGAAGCATGTTAACTTAACTGTCTAATCTCCCTTTCTAGAATTTCCCAAGTATTACCATTTTGTGCGCGGCGCAGAGGGGTTAACTGCTCATCAAATTCAGTCACTGATCTATGGGAGGAAGACTCTAAAAACTAGAAGCAAAAATTGACGAAGCCCTTTAAATGTAGAATAGTTGGAACAACATCTGAGGTAGACAGGAAGGGTACAGTGATTGTTTAAGCCACCTATTTAGAACTCAGTTAATTTGGGGTAATATTAGATTTAATGGCTTAAAAAAAATAAAATAAATAAAAATTTAATGCAGGTTCACCTGAGCAGTGCTTCAATACTTTTATTATAATACTATAATATTTTTGTGCTTTTCAAGTTTGATTAGATGATTGTTTAATGTTGGAATTTAGCAAAAGAAATTATGGTATGTTGCTTGGTCCATTTTTCATGTTACATTAACAAAGTTGCTCAAACAGTCATCTGATCACAATCAGTATTAGCACAACAAATGCCGCTAGAAAGTTTAAGAGCGAATCCTTTAAGATAATGATCTGTTTAAACTAAGTAAAGAGATCCAAAATAAAGAAATGATGCAATACATCCTAGTTTATTTTATACTACAGAAAGTTAGAAAAACCCAAGGTATTATTTGAGGACCCACAGGCCTCTTTTGCATTGGATAATGTGCACAATCAGGCAAACACTTGGATTGCTGTGCATTGCAGGATGGCAAGGAGAAAGTTACTATTCTTAAAAAAAGAAGTATGAATAAGATGAAACCTGATTGGACAAATGACCTTTGGACAGAGATATCCAAAATAGAACTTTTGGTTGAAATGAAAAGCATTACATTTGGTCAAAACCAAACATGGTATTGTAACATGTAACCTCTTTACAGCTGTGAAGCATGTGGGGGTGGTAGTATCATGGTTTGGGACTGTGTTGCTGGCTCTCGTTCCGGGTGGCTTATTATTGTTAGGAATGTCAATAATAATAATATTTTTAATATTAACAACAATAATGAATTCTGCATTAGCAAATTCTACAGGATTTCTGTCCACAAACAAAACTTTAACTAGGATCTCTTTATCTAGTTTAAGAACATAAATGATGCCCTGATTACATTTCGGGTTTTCAAGTTTATGTAAAAATTATGGAAATCGGAAAGGCTTCATGTACTTTCTAGCAGTACTGTACTTCAAGAATAGACTCCAAGTGGAGGGTGTAGAGTTCTCAACTCAAGTTTTGCTCTTGCTTGCATGAAGCTACTAGCTGTGGTGACAGTACCTTGAAATGTGAACTGGGATAAGATGCACAACAATGCGGTTCTGACCCTCAATTAAACACTCCCTTGATGAGAACCTGAGAGTTCATTCTGAGCAGTTATCTTCATCTGGACGGCCAGAATAACGTGAACTACAAAAGGAGAACTGATAGTAAACTGATGCCACAAATATTAAAAAGACAACACGTTTCACCCAACTTACAAAGGGAGATGTCCCTGAACTTTCTATGCTGACAGTGATACCATGATACCTACAGTAAATCATCAATCTTCAGGACAGTTAAAAATGCCAAAACAAGAACTATGGCTTGTGCTTGAATAGCAAATGAGTAAATGGGTGATTGAAATGAGGGACAGAAAAGTTAGTGAATAACTGGAGACAACATGATGAGCGACCCACTGGCAAGATGTGGACAGATCCCCTTGCAGCCAATCCAGGCTCAGTGCGTTTTGGAGCTCCCATTCATGTGGTTCCTCTTGCTGGTGTGGTGGTTGTTCTGGACCTTGGAGATTTCAGTGCTGTAGAGGCAGTCCAGGAAACCGCATGATATCTCGGTCACCATTGACCGGTCAGGGATGGATTGTGCCATGCCATAGATTGCGCCCTAAATACAGGTTTCAATCTCTGGTCAATAAACATGTGAAAGCAAGCCCTATTCTACTTGAAGAAATCAGTCTAAAAATAAATCAGTGAACTGAAAATGTAAACCAAATAAGCATAAAAATGGCAGTCCAGATGGGCGAACATACGACTCCAGTGAGTCAATGCCCTGTAATTCTTAGGACAAGTAACATCATAGGGCCTTTCTTTCAGATCAGGCACAGACACACATTCTACTGGGTTCTCAGGGGATAAGGCAGCTGTAATTCTTGTGACTCACCACAGAACGTCCTTAAGCTTTATGAGTCATGACTGCAGATGAATGAGTATGACAAACTACTGAGTGCTTCTCAGAATCTCCCCCTTTACTTGTCAATCATATTTTTACTTCAAACAAAACTCAAATCAAGATGCAGGCGTTTACCTCTATAAAACATTACTATTATACTTTTAAGTGTGCAAGCTCTTAAAAACTCACCTTCCCTGTTGTCTTCTCTTTTGGATTCTTCATAATAATGGCTACTTCTTCCTTCACATCACTGATGAAACGCTCAGCCACACCAGGTATTGTGTGCAGCATAGTTACACAGATGTGAATGCTACAAAGAGACAAAAGAAGGTAAAGGACATTGTGCTTGCTGGCCTTGCTAAGGATAGCACTAGTCCTTCAGCAAGGTCACCACCTTCTTCGGATGCTCCTAGCTCCTAAACAAACAAGGACTCTTCACTTGAACTAAATGAATTATTCATAATTTAAGTATTGCATGCTCAGTGTAGAACAGAATATATCAGTTTCTTATTAAACATTTAATATCCAAGCAATTACATCCAGAAATAATTGAAGTGTGATGAACAATGAAACTAGAGCTTTGCATGCTCACCTAGATGGGAACTGTAGAGTGTTGAGGTTCCAGCCCTTTGATGTGAGTGCATTTGTTAAACGGAAGACATCGAAGACATTGGAGCCTATGGCCACCACTGACACTTCTGGATTTCCAAACACAAACACTCCATCTATTTTGCGGATGCTGAGAGGGGAAAACACCAGCTTAAATATGGCCTTCTCAAAGTTAGGTACTTTGCACTAAAGTATACAGTCCATCCCTGGTTTGGAATGAACGCTGTCCATTATATCGGTTCCACTTACCATATAGGACCACTTTGTAGTTCTATAATTACAGACTGTAGTCAATCTGTTTCTCTGCGTACTTAGGCTGGTGGGCCCTTCTCAGCACTGCAGTGATACGGACATGGTGGTGGCGTGTCTGGAACCAGCACAACACACACTAACACACCACCATGTCAGTGTCCCTGCAGTAAGTGGAGCCGATATAATAGGCCAAGTTCATTCCACACCAGGGGTGGTCATAATATTCTCTTATGGCTATGAATGTTATAATACATTTTAATAGCGTTGTACTGATCATTAAACATTGTATTTGGTAATCTCTGTACTACACTAAATATTTATAGGCATATACTAAACATGAATAAAATGCAGCTCTTGTAAAGAAATGTCTTACCCTGCTGCAATAGTGCGGGTGGTCTGAATAACCTTCCTTGTGGCCTCTATGTAGCCATTCTCTCCCATGTGCATCATGGTGGCCCAGCAGGCAGCAATGATGCCACCAGGCCGAGAACCAGCCATTGAGGGAGATGCATAAATTCCCCCCTGCCAGTCAGGTGCCACAAAGTATTGATAGTGGCGATATTTCTTGTCCCTGTAAAGCACCACTGAGGAGCCTTTTGGAGCATAGCCATACTGCAAAGATGACAAAGGCTTTAGAAAAAACTCTAAACTCTATATCTATATATACACATTTTTACTTTCTGGATTTATTTGAATTAATAGACATATAGAGGAACATTTTGTAGTGTTTCAACCAATATCAACATAAAGTATAATAGGATAGCATAAACCTTTTCATTTATACATTTTTTACACTCTACCCAATTTGACCGCCCACCTTGTGTGTATCTGCTGAAATGCTTGTCACACTTTTAATCCGGAAGTCAAATGGCTCAAGTTTAAATCCGGCCTTTTCCATGAACACTATGAGGAACCCACCCAAGCAGGCATCCACATGAAAAGGGATGTTGTACCTTTCTGCCAACTAAAACAAACAATCAGAATTTGTTGTCATTTCTGGTAGACGGAGTCTGTTCTTTATTACAAATATGAAGCAAGAGAGCTTGGAAATGAGGGAAACCTCTGGAGTCCTTTACCTTCCCTACTTCCACAATGGGGTCTATGATACCATGAGGGAACTGTGGAGCAGAGCACACCAGCATGGCTGTGTTTTTAGAAATGGCTCTCTTCATGGCCTGGAAGGAAATAAGGGGAAAGTATCCAATCATTATTGGTCAAAAATATCCTGCTGACACTTAGAAGAATGGTTGTGTCTCTTAAATCAGGTTACCTTCACATCAACTTTCATGGTCTTCTTATCCAAAGGTATATGGATGAGTGTCATTCCAAAATAATGAGCGGCTTTGTCAAACGCTGCATGGACACTCACTGGTGCAATTCTTACAAAAAAAAACAAAAAAGAAAGGATCAAACCAAAAAAAACAAGGATCAAACCAAGCCACACTATACTCTAGCAGAACATCTGGAACAAAACAAGACATACATACATCTCTGGATGTTTGATGCCTCGCTCGTAAGCCATATCTCTGTATGCTTTACAGGCCATCAAAATGCTTTCAGTTCCACCAGAGGTAACCTATGCAAACAGACAGATTGTCAAGCTGACAAATGTCATAAAGAGGTAAAAGATCTTGTCATTAAGCATTAAGTATATGGACCAAATCTGGATTTTGGATTAAAAACAACTATAGTTTGATTAAGAGACTAACTGTGCCACAGGAGTCTGGCCCGCCATTGAAGAGAGAACAGGACATCCGAACCACTTCTGCTTCCATCTTTCTTACTCCAGGGAAGATGTCTGGGTGGAGAGGATTACTCCAGGCAAACTCACCATATACCTGAATGAGGGTTAGAAACATAGTTTTTTTTAAGGTTTGGAAAACCCCATGTTCAAATGACACATTGTGTGAGTAAATTCAGAATAATAAGTTAAAGAAAGAAATGTGAAGTTTTTTCCATTTTTTGGGCACAGTTCATTTTTTTTAATTATTTAACATACTGGGAAATAAAAACATTATTTTTGTAAATTCCACATTTTTTGGGAACAAAACATTAGCTACTACACACAAATAAAGCTACTAAAGAGTAAATATGATGTAGAATGTGCAGTGGTGTGTTCTTTGTAAAGGATGTATACTTATTTACAGTTAGACATTCAAACCACACACAATTTGACCTGGGCTTTGGAAAAGACTAATGAACACTTGTTACTCTTTAATTAATCTTAAGCATGTTGAATTTTAATTTAATTTTAATGTAACTTTTTTTTATACTACACCATCTACCACATTTCCATCCTTCCCAAGTGCATCCCCAGGTGCTACTGTGCATCCTTCTGACTCTCTAGAAGAGGACAGTCACAGCAGTGCCACTTTTCCCACATGTATTAAGGTAAGTGCACACATCAAAAATAGACATGCTATTTTAAATGTCCAAACATATACTTTAATGTTGAATTAGTGTCCTGGGGTGTGGTACTCTTTAACAGGCCTGTTAAAGCTCTCTACTGTCATTATTACACACCCGCATATAACCTGTGTTGATTAAGTGCTGGATTTAGTGTTTTTTGAGATTCCAATCAAAGGGAAGAGCAGGTTATGCTGAATTTTCTGTCAAAAATATTTTACAAAATAATAATAAATAAAGAAATAACTGAAAGTACAAAGGACCTTCACTAGGAGTTCTGTGAGCTTTTCATCCCCCCAGTAGACTGCACCCGATACTTTGCCTTTGGTCCACTGCACTTCATCTGCAACAAAGACACGATGTATGTTGAAGAGCATAGCACTGCTGTTATTGGGGTTACAGTATGATATGGTAATAGTAATGAACACTACCAATACTACCAATAACATGCACATAAACAATAATATAGGTTTCAATGGACTGGCCGATATATGTTACTTTTCAACACAGTGCTGTATTGATCATTTGCATACAGCCCAACATCACACAGCTTAAAATGACTCACTCAGTGACTGGTACTGCCTGATACTGTCTAGGACCTGTTTCTGGGTGAGGCCCTGTGCTGGAAGGAGTTTAGTGTAGCTCATTCCCTCCTTCAGGGTGCACATGCTGTTTGACATGTCATCCAGTGCTTTGTTTAGCTGTTTCTGGATCTACAAAAGTATGAGAGGAAAAGACATAGTCAAAACTTCTGTCAGTATATAAAACCCCTTCTACAGTACAGAAGCTGAAACAAGATGTCTAAACCATATATACAAGGGTGTATACTGTATATAGCTAGAACAGTAAAAGCCAGTTTGGGTAATCCTAAGGGATATAAACTTTCTAAATGAGACAAGGATCCACTTTAGAATAATTTATAACTAATTCTAATAATATTTACTAAAGTGTGTGCTAGTTTTCAGGTTTACAGTAAGTTTAAAACTATTTCTAAACAACAAAAATGGTTTTACATGCTACTATGTAATACTACTACGAAATATTTAATTAATATTTATTTCATTAGCAAAGCTTGACTTATTTTGACTCATTATGTGAAAATAGGAAAACCACCTTAAGACGTAAAAGGTGTACATTTCCAATTAGCTGGCGCACAGTTCCAGTTAAGAAGCAAATACTCCACACAATATTCCCCTGAAACTGATGACCTAGAGTAATCACTGGCATTATTAGAGTGTCACGATATTGAACCGTGTCAAGAAACTTCACTCCTACTAGAGCATGATGACAAATGAGTCAGACCATGTCATGACCAGCAACTAAGAAAAAACTGAAGCATTTTTAGGAAGCAGTAGAGAACAGAAAACCACAAGACACGTACTGATGCGCCAATGAATGGGATTTTTCTGATGAGTCGAAAGCACTGCTTCTTGATTCGAGACGTCAGACCTGCAGATCACAAGTAAACATCAGACTGTGGTCAAAATGTGACGTCCAATTTCGCCTGAACACACAAAACAAATCCAAAAATGCTTTTTGACCTAAAATGGTTAAATGTTTACCACAGCTTATTAGAAACACAAGGTTGTCACCTGACCAGAGAGCCAGTAGATTTAAGAGTCATGGGTCACAAAACCAAATCTCAAATACTACTTAGAACAATATAAGGTATATTTCTTCTATATTGTCTAATGTCTATTGTCTACTGACTAATTCCAGTTCAAAAATATTACTGTATAACAAAACACTTTACATTTCAACAAATCTATGGCTTGAGAATTCATGCCAGTCTTTAGAAGTCTAGACAGATGGTTAACTGAAAAAATATCCAAAAGAACTAATAAAATCCTCAGACATGCCATCATGTCTATTAACAGATTAAGTAGTTTTGATTTCCTTACTCTCTTGCTGAAACAGGAAGCCCTTGGTCCTTACTGCCCCAATGGTGAGCAGCAGTGTTGCTGCAATGATCTGCCATGGCTCCAGACCAGCACACTGGGAGTTGACATAATGCTTTGCCTTTTCACAGTACAGCAGAAGCATCTCCTTATACACCTCCAAGGCACTCTACAGAAAATAACAGACATGTGGTAAACAAGCACTGGATCAGTAAGCTGAACAGTTAAGTATTTCAGCTTGCTGTAAAACATTTTAGCTTGAATATTGTCCTCTACCACTGCTTCCTTTCAGGCCCTGCATGAACTCCATTCTGTCCATATATTCAAGTTTGCCTTACTTCTCCTGGAAGAATTGTTCTGAGCTACCATCATCAAACTATACCCTGTAACTCTGGGTAACCTGATTATGCTGACTAACCTTGATCTTCACCTGTCTGTCATGGTCACATACTGTAGCTGTTCCTTTGGGGGAAAAACAGGTGGCAGAGTTTCAATAAATAAAATACTTGCAAACAGCTTAACATCTTCACAACCGAAATTCTTTTTCATAAAACTGAATTTCACATTTGCTTAATAAAATCATTACACTGCAATATTTCTGAAATCACATAAAAAAACCTCTTCACTACAACTGAACAATGTCCACTGTTACTTATGCGTCTCAACATTGTTCAACAAAGACGCCCATCAACTTTCAAATGTCACGGTTATACAGTTAACACTATTGTTTCAACTTTTCTGACCCATCAGTGTTCCAGTTTTAACCTTATTTTGTATTTAAGACAAATATTTTAAACTAAAACTATAAAAAAAAAAATGAATGTTTGTAATATATCATATATAAATAGTACTAACATCAGTGAAATCTCTTTATAGATCTACAAGTCACATGTAAGAATATAGCTTCAAGGCCATGTCCAATTCTGGACAGTCCGACTGAGACCCATTTCGACAGGCTTCGAAGCTTGTTATCAATCATCAGATAACGAATGACTACCTAGACACAAACAGCAATCTTCAACTGAAACTGAACCAGATAGCACCTACATGCCAAACTGTACATGAAACATATGCACATGTAAGGCAGTATTCAAATTCAGGTTATGCTTTTTCCATCATGTTTTTGCCATCTCTTTGTTCAACAGGTTGTGTTCAACAGGTTGAACATATTTATGTTGAATGATTCATGTACAGTACAACGCCTTTTACATAGCTGTAGTGATCTACACTACAGATTTGTTGCTAATGTACTTATCTCTTTTTTTACAACATAGACACTCTATTAGATTACACCTACGATGGTTTCTCAAGAGAACCATGTAGAGGAAGGCTGAAGGTCTACTAGATAATATTTTAAATAACTGCTGAATGAAAGTGTCAGCACATATGGCTATCGAGAATAACCATTGTAAACAGGCCCCCCGATAAGATCTTTGATCAAACCAGAAGAATAGCAGTGATGTAAGCAACAAAAAAAAAGTGAGTAGTGAACAGTGAGTGGTTTGTTCAACAGTCCAGTGTTCCTAAAATGGCTATGACGTAGTTTCTTGGTGCTGCTATTAAGCATGCCACCAAAATGGGAAAGAGAAAAGCTATCATAACTGAATCATTGGTGATGTTTTAGTGGGTAAAGAATATGTATATTGCTCAGCTGGAGCAATCATCCTGAATATTGTTGTCTACACTACTTTCACACACCACCCCCATTCACTTTCGAAGAACGTTACACATTACTCTGTTATTTAAACCGTCAGACCAATAACGAACAAACTAATTAACGACTGACGAAGACTACACACACACACATACACAATGACTGGAAGCTTAAAATCTAGCCCAAGCTCTCTGACAGGTTTGACAGGGTGAGTGAAGAAACTGGAAAGCAGGTAAACAGGTCACAAGGGACAACTGACTTGGAAGAATAGCCATTGTGTTGTTAGGGTCCAAATGTGACAAATGTAATAATGCATGAACACGAGTGCAGCACCCAAACCTGAGCAAAAACATCTTTATAAAAATGATTATTTATGTTGATTCCATGTAATATTGCAATTTTGTAACAGCATTTGTCTTCATGGACCGTTTCTCTGTGTGGACTTCCAGCTTTAATTCTATAGGTTTTACAAATATCGAATTCTGTTCCCTATTCCATTTAAGAATTACAGGCTTTTTAAAAGAAAAAAAAATAGTCCCTCCATTATCACAGGCTAAAAAGTAATTGCACAACTAACTGATAAGCAGTTATATCCCTCATGATTTCATGACAAATTAAAGAGATTAAAGATCTGGAATCGATTCCAATTGTTTGAAATTTGGTAGCTGTTTATGGGATTTGGTAATGTGCAATCCATAGAGGTACTGATGCAAGGACGCCATCCATTAGGCTAAAAAAAACAAGGCAAACCTATCAGAGACATTAGAAATTTTAGGAGTGGCCAAACCGACGATTTGGTACATTATTAAATAGAAGAAATGCACTGGTGAACTTAAAAACACCATGGAAGACCAGTGAAGACGACTAAAGCAGATTGCAGACTTATTTTCTTAATAAAAAAAAACCTTCACATCCAGTCAAGTCAAGCAACCCTGAGGAGGTAGAGGTGTCATCATCAAAACCTACAATCAAGAGATGCCTTCATTAAAGTAATTTAAGCACATTCAGCATGCTGTTCACTTAGTGAAGACAAACCTAAAGGTAGAAATTCCCACAAACAAGCAGAAACTGCAGGTAGCTGCAGTAAAGGCCTGGCAAAGCATTTCAAGAGAGGTACTCAGCATTTGGCCATGGGTTCCAGACATGCCTGAATTGAAGCTGAAAGGCTACACTTCTACACACATTAACTGCTTTACTTAAACCCCACTGAGGTGGAGCAAAATACACAAATTGTGTCACTGTCTGGACCGGACTGTATGTCTCACAAACAAAAAAGATGGCTGGCAGTTGAAGAGAGTTGATTAGTGGGCAAGGGAAGAAAACTTCGATATTTGGCCTCCCGGTTGCGTTTCAGACCAGTGAGGGCACGTCACACGTTTTTCCGACCCGAGGCTGAGGGTGATGTAGTAGGGTATACTGGTCAGCAACTCAATCTATGCCGTTTTTTTAGACAGGTTACTTCTTAAATTTAACGTTCCACCTTAAATGACACAGCAGCTACATTCTGGAGCTGGTACATTTCTGATCCGACAGCACCACTTAAGGTGGAAAGGGAATTTGTATACGAAACCAACAACTACCTTGTACATAGTGTAGCTTTCAAAATGTGCTCTGCTATTAACCTCCAACTCTCTCTGCAGTCTGTAAGACCATGCTAAAGACCACGTTTTCCCACCCAGGTACCTCGCCTAAACACGTTTTTCAGGTTTCTTCATTTTGAGTCAACGCAAAAAAGCGAATCTGCGTCTCCTAGGTAACGCAAGGCACACATATTTTGGGGACTGTTCGGTCCAGTCCGGCAACGGGTCGGGTAGTGGATAATCCCCACTGGATGATAGTGAATCATAGTCGTTTATTGTCGAATTTATTATTTATTTATTTTTTTTTATCTGATCATTTCATTTGGGATGTGCGAGATATCCAGTCATTTTATAATCTGCTATGAGGTTTTATGGCAGTTTTTCAAACTATAGAAAGGCATTATGGCAAAATGTCATGATTACTAGCATGGAATACAACGCAGAGCCAGTGCTGATTGTACTGTAACCACTGACATGTGTTTCTCTCAAGTCTACAACAACCAGTGTAAGTTTCAGGCTACTTTTTAGTCTCTCAAATGATGACTACATTTCTAAATCTAAATCTAAAGCAGAAGTGCACTTCACTTTTAGAAAGTGCACTTCATCCAACATGACCTCAAAATGTCTGTGTCCAGTTAACACATTTGGTGTGACTTGACGAAATGTTAAGGAAACAATGTGTTAAAATAACACAAAATGTGTTAACAAGTAACACAAATATGGACCATTAGTTAACGCCTTTTCTAAGTCTAACAATGCTTGAAATCCTAATTGGAGCTTTAATATTAAAAAGTAAACACAAGTAAAAGGAATGGGATTCCTAAAAAAGGGAATGTTCACAAGCCAGATCAGCTCAGAAATGAAGGCATCATCAGTCATAAACAGCTGAGATTAGGTTATCTAGTAATATAGGGCAAAAGGCAAAGAGGGTAGCAATGTGTTTCAACAGATAAAGCATCAGGCTAGCACTTTTTTCTCTGTATTTTCAAGATAACACGATTGATTTTACAGAAAAAAAGAGTTTTTCATAACAAAACACTACAGAAGCCACTGACGTTCACTGTGCCATTGTGCTGCAGACATGAACACCCTTGTTTTTGCCATGGTAGATGGGCTTTGTAGGGAAGTCTTTGTTGAGTCTGAAAGGAGATCATATTTCTAACTGATATTTAATAGTGTTTCAAAGGCGACAGATATGACCTGCTAATTGAGCATTGTGGTTTCTTCCTTGTCAACTGCTTCATGTAATGCCTGTCTGAGATGAAATATCAAAATGTATCATATACATACAAACTGAATGTATTCTTTGCTCAGAAGGTCAATCAGTCCTACATAAGATGACAGAATCTGCATACAATGAACTGGACCTACATTGCACAACATGTCACGAGTGCCTGACTTAAGCGGCAAAACAGACTGAACAGATGTTGTTGGACAGCAGTCAAAGCAGATCTGCACACTGCCCTCATTGTACACTGCCTTGTTAATAATAGCACTTCCAGTATGTTTGTAGCTCACACAGGAAGTCTCCTTATGGACAAGCACACAATGAACTGTTCCCAACCTAAAAATTCCCCCTACCACACCTGCAGAAACAACCAAGGACAGCAGTGGGGATCTTTCATTTGGAACAGATTAATAAACACACTTTAACTGGAACAGACAATGTTCTATTGACAGGGCTGTCACCCCTGCCTGAACCCATGCAACTTGGAGATGTTTCAAAACTCAACTTGGCTTCAATAAGCAAGATTTGTGTTTCTGTTTAAGCAGAAAAACAGCCTAAATCAGTTATATCTGAGCCGACTTCTACCTTACAATATCTTTTATACAATATATAGCATGCTGCTTGTGAAAAGGGCTTCTCTAGTGGTCTGAAGTCAGTGTGTTTCCAATGTATTTATTGAATGGGCTGAGATGAAGAGTCAAAGTGCCTATAAGGATCCAGTGTTGGATAGTAGCTATCTACATTTCTCAAGTACTTTTGGATGGATTTGTCCTTTCTCATCTGCACATGGTGAACACACCACAGATGTCTGAGGTTTATCCTTAGATGGGGTGAATCAGAGAATAACAGTCTCTAACAGACCTCAGCTCCTATGCTAACACTCTAGGCAATACTAGGAGTTACAGTAGGCTAGTAGTTTTGAGCTGGTAGGTTTCTAATCAAGCTCTTTTAGAAATTTTTTTTTTTTTTTTTTTTTTTTTTTACTTGAGCTAACTTGAGAACAACAGACCCAGGGGGGGGGGGGGGGGGGGGGGTTAGGACATGCTCAAAGGACAAAAACACAGTGAACTCTCATGTGATACAAAGTGTCAAAATCCCTGCTGGCAGACAGCGTATCGCTACATGCAGTACAAGCCATTCTCATCGATGCCACAATTTAACTTCCTACAAGATCTCTCTGCCCCCTGTCTTAACTTCTGTTACTTGCCGCTGTTCCTCCTTCATCATGACACATTTGTTGAGATGCGCTGCTCCAGATCTTTTGTAACACACACGTTCTTGAACTGACATCAAACACACTTACCCAGTAGTCCATGTTGTTTGTCAAGTGCACACCAGGAGAAACACAGACGTCGCTGCTGCCTAGCACTGAAACCCTGCTGAGACCCTTTGTTTGAGTTTGAGACCGACGACCGACTTACATGACACAATCACGGTCTCAACCTTACATCAGGAAGTGCTCGGTAAACGCCAGGAGGGAGGATTCGTTTGGGTGAGTACTGACGGAGGATGGACTGGCGTTCAACAGATCTCTAAGCCATACGCCTCCGCTGGAGCTCGGAAGCGCGCTGACACTGATGGTTTACCGATCTGCGCAGTAAGTCCCACTCAGCTTACAAGCGCTTAGCGAAGCACTTTCGTCGCCAGTGACGTTTTCCGGAAGACTGGTGTCTGTTTTCTAATCTTCAGCCCAGAAGCTGTGCACTAGGTGGAAAAGCTAAGTAGATTTAGAACAGCTTTGGGCGAATTAGAACTGCATAATGTCGAAAGTGTTTTCCTTAAATGCGTGTCGAATATACCATGCTAAACGTTAAAGTGACAATGTCACGGATTAATGTATAATTAAAAAAAAAAAGACTTTTATGTATGTTAAAAAATCAACACACTTCATTAAATCCCCAGTCAATTCAGTTGATATATGAAAATTACAAAACCAAAATGTTTTAATTTTGTGACAAGCCCATATATCTGCTGACTTACATCAGTTTGGCCTGACCATTTACACTGAGGTTATAAGCAGTTTTACTTATGAAGAAAATGCACTTAACAGAGATGATTTACAAGAGGATTTTAGAAGAACATACCAGGAGGCCCTTTACACTCATTGCTAAATGTGTCTATTACTGACTGCAACACACCCTCCCCCCAAACCCACACAATCTCCTGCTCCGTCTCCAGCTCCATCTTCACTAACTGGCTCAGTCAGATTTTTACTGATGTTTGTCTGCATGATGCCGGTATAAACTAGAGCAAAGGGATCATCAGCCAAACTGGACTAAACTTCTCTGTTATTATAGATTTGCTCGAACCCTATTTCCCCATACTGGAAGCACTGCACTTGCACCGCTGTTTTTCACATTCTTCCTTCAAAAGCAGGAGGTCTTTATTGAAATAGGTTAATGTTTATGAAAAAAAGTATATCTCTAGTTATCTCTAGTCTTTTCATAACATAATCCTCCAACATTCAAGTTATACGAGAGAGCAAGAGGGACCTTACCAACCAAACACTCCTTATCATTTCACCAATGCTTAGTATGTCGATTCTGTATGTATAATGTAGTAAGTATTATTCTTAGTGGGACCTTCTTTAAGCACACAGATCAATCTTCTTAAAATGAGAACAGTTCCAAAAGAAATGTAGAACATATTAGTCTCATACTTTACTAGAATAACAACCAATATCTTTTAAGATTCTATAAGGGGAGATTTTTCTGAACATATACAGCAGTCATGCAAACAGTTACGTTTTTGTGTGTTAGGTAATAGTGATATGTTAGTAAGCAGTAATGAGCACACTTTGCCTACAGTACACTACAATACCACCCCACCATACTAGTAGGATTATGTAATTTGAACTCTAATTGTAATTGTAAGTGATTTTAGAATAAAGCCCTCACTATTCTGTGATTACCCTGATAAATACTCTGTTAAAAACATATGCCATTCAATGTGACATCAGATACATTTACTGTGAGAAAGTGGCTGTGTTAAGTTAGTGTCCCTACACTGCACCAGAAACACATGTCCCTTAGCAGAGGTACTATTAGTCCATTCATTTTGAATGTTTTTTTTTTACTCTATCCTTTATTTTTTGCTGCAGTCTCTATTTAGTTTGTGAAGTGATGCCACCTTGAGGCCAGAATGCCTCCATCTGGATGATTTCCTCAAAAGCATTGATCATTAAGACCATTAAATGGGTTACTCTCCGCTAAGCGTGGGTGATATAGCAAAAATGCAACATCACAATACTTAAATTCATGATGCACAAGTCCCACTGTGACCAGTAATACAAATAAATTCATCAAATAAATCTCCTCTAATATACATCACTCACCTCAGCCATTAAATACTGTGTAATAGAATGTTTCAGTATGTAATGTGTTCACCCCTGGCCTTTATTACTCCCATTCTTTTCAAGAGACCAGCATTCGGTTTTTCAAAGACATCTGCAGGGATATTCCTCATCTCCAGAGTTCAGTCTTAAGTAGAAGTAGTTCTAAACATATTCAGTGATGTTGAGGTATGGAGTTTGGGGTTCATTGTACTTGAGAACACCAGCATCTTCTTTGCCTGATCAGCAAATGCTCATCTTTTTTGTCGTTTGGATATTCTTGTTCATCTCCTTTCAGTCCCACGGCAGTGAGTTGAAGAATGGACAAACACCTGTTTTCAGATCTGAATGGTGATTGGAGCTTGATTTTGAAAGCTACTGTTTATCTGATGGTGCATTTTTTTTTCTCTGTCACTAAGCATCATATATCTTATGTAGATCATCTTGGCTGCAGCAACATGATTGGTGCAATCCATTATAGCAGTTGGCATCACAACTGAAAGTCTCTAGCCAGCAGTCATTAAAATGATCTTCTTGCCAAAACATGTCTAGAAAGAGAAAACCCATGGCCCACAGTGCAGAGAAGCTGTAGCGATAGAAGATTTATATGAGCAGTCTACGGGTTGATGATAAGGACACTGGGAGAAGGCCTCAAAATCCTCAGAGACAGTTACTGGAGTGAGGATCAAGCCCACAACACCAAGTCACTCATACTACTCATTGTTAAGAGGTACCAAGAGTATACCATGGTGTGGTAGTCCACATTATTCATATTTCTTCATCCTTGCCTTTACTGGTCTGTTTACACTCTGTTGCATCATCATATAAAAAAAACATAAGATGACACATTACCATCACTGGGGTGGAGCTACATTTTTTCTTTATTTCACTGGGCCTTTAGCTCATGAGGGGCCTAGGCAGCTGCCTACTTTTGTCTAGTGCAAAAACTGCCTATGACCATAAGGGGACCGACCAAAGAAACCACAGCCAACAGAAGAAGCCAAAAACATTTCTGCTAATTAGGACAATGCTTCACTGAACCCCGCGAGGAGACACAAAGTCACCAGGTAGGTTGTGGCTGAATGGGTAGGTGGAATGCAAGTGTAGGCTGAAGATGGGACGACTCTGATCCCATCAGTACATGGCCAGGTGAAAAACAAGCATGACACAAGTTGAAGAGAAATCTGTCATGCTTTGACTCTGACAAGTATTACAAAGAGTTAAATTAAACCTGCTAGAGCATACCCAAGTGCAGGGGTAGGAACTGGGAAGCCATTCTAGCTTATTGAGGCGTAGTTAGAAGTTATTTTCCTCATGGAGCCAGATGATGCAGGTACCACTAGCTGAGAACTAAAGGTTATCTTTCTTATTAGCTGGCCTTGCCATGAGACAAATGAGAGCAGCTTCTGCTTTGTTTAAAAAGGAGGGGGTAATTCGGGTGTGTGTGTGTGGGGGGGTGCATTCCTACTAATGTAGTAATGTATATCATCTTTCAGCTGATGCTATAACTACTATAGTCTAGACCAGGGGTGGCAAACTCATTTGCGGTAACAGGCCATATTACACACAGTCCAGCGTCAAGAGGGCCAGATTTTTTATTGGAAACCCTGACACTGTGTGCGCTTCTTTTAAAAAGAGGAATGTAGAACATTAAATGAAATATCATGAGCATATTTTGGCTAAAGTGTACAAGTGGAACAGTAGCTGAATGACTGGCAAATGTCATCTTTCTCTGACTGATAAAAAAACAACTGGGACCACTGTTATAGAAAACAGAATTCAACAAGGAAGTGAACGATTTTAGACACTCCATTATGTGTGAGCTCACTGCTGTGCCTAATCCTTCAAACCAAACAATGCAAAGAAACACACATCTAGCGCTGATTGAGGAAAATTTAATGGAGATTCTGATTGGTCCTGCCACTGAGTTAGCAATTTTGATTGACTCCACAGCGGATTTAATCTCTGAAATCAATTAAAAAGTCGGGCTGGAGTCCGAGTCGAGTACAACCTTTGGGGTTGCTACCTCTGGTCTAGACCTGTAGAAAAATGCATTCCTGCTCTTGGGACTGTGGCGTAAAGTGACAGTGCTTGCATTAATAAGTCAAGGTAAGTCAAGTAAGTCAAGTTCAGATGAACTATGCCACAACAATTATCGCTCACCACCACCATTTATCTGGGCAGAGCTGAACATCATACCTAACTCCACTAAGCAGATTGTTGTAGTTACCGCTAGGGCTTGGTGCTGAGTGAGCCTGCTCATAACACAGGCTGAGTAGATAGTAGCCAGCAATAGATCTGAGGTAAAGCACCATGCTAAGGGCTGGCTTGCCAATAGCCTAATAGAATGGCTCAGTTGTATTTAAGGCCAAAAGCTGTTTGAGACTGCCACATGGTGAGCAAGTGGGTCAGCATCTTTTGGTATTCTACTAGATAGGCCATAGTCCCAAGGTGAAGCTAATATAGACAAGGGTAAAGAGCAGCTAAACATTATCACATGTCTGAAAACACAACATTTCATCATTTGGTATATATTTCATGCCGATAAAAGAGTCATTTACTTGTAAGAAGCCATTTAATGGGTATCATTGCAGCCATGGGGTCATAATTCAGGTGTGGTTTGTCATTTGTCATTGCCATTCACTATTCTGCAGGACATACCTGGTTAGGCTGGGTAATCCACAAGAGTAAGGTGAAAGAAGCTTAGTCAACTGGCAGACAATTAATAAATTAACAATTTCTAAATTAAACCAAACTGGGTTATTTGAAGCGATTGCATGGAGGAACCACTTTTGATTATCCAAAAAGAGCCATCAGATATGTTTGTACTTGTAAAAGCTAAAAGAATCTTATGATATAAGGTTGCAAAGACTGAAATACTGTTTTTACTATTTATCTTCTTTTTTAAGAACTAGAAGAAGAAGAAGGAAAAGAAAAACAAAAATCTAAACAAATGTATTTTAATGTGTATTATTTTTCGTTACAGTAATAAAGCACTGTTCATTTGAAATATTTGATACTGATATTTAGTTTCTTCACCAAAACACAATTACATAATTGATTGTATCAATATTAAACATTTTATTTGTAAAAACTGCAAAAAATGTTTAACCATAGAGTGTGACAAATGAGCAGGTCTAATCCAGGTTTTAAATGAGATCGTTGTACTATCCTGTTGTATCTGGACGGGGCGTAAACATTAGCGTAAATATCTAAACATTTTGTCAGTGACAAATTCACTGGAGTTGGTGCGCACCACTCAAATGGGGCCCGGTGTCTAAACCCTCTGCCTTGAACTTGCCCATTCACATCGCCAAGGCTTGATTAATCTGCGTGACCCCAATTGCTTAAACGAAATTGGGGCTTACCAAGGAGTTCTCAGCTATTCAGTTATAATTGGTGTATTCGGTCATCACAAGCATATGCGTTATAGCACAATGGGAGGACTCTAAAAAGAGCTTCAACAGCACATTAAACTAGCATTACTTCTTCCAAGAAGTGTACTCAAGGTCATTCTCGTCTTGATGCGCACACCTCTCCAAAAGCGCACACGTCTCCAAAAGCGCACGTTTTACCTCACAAAAGACTTCATATTGTTTGGGTTTTTTTTTACAAGAGGTGTACATATGGCATCCGGGTTGTAATTAAATGTTTTAAGTTGTTTTTTTTTCTCCCTCCGGAGCGAAGTTTCCTTTTCTTCTTTATGTGCAGCCTTTTCCCGTGTCTGAACAAGAGGGAAGAATTCAATAGCTTGTCTGGCAGTTTAGGACAAATGGATGGCAAAAAGCTGGTCAGCGAGTTTTTAGTCTTTGATTGCCCTCTTCAAATGTCCTTCAAACAAAAGCTGAGGATGAAAATAAAGCCCCACCTGGTACTTCTGTTTGCTAAAATAATAATAAATAGATTTCGTTTAATAAATAATTACAACAGATTGTAAAGTGGAGTAGTTGAGGAAGTATTAATCAAGAAGGCGAGGGCAGGTATCACCTGCTCTCCTAAGTCTGGTTTATTGTTAAATATTGTTAAATCACGTTCGGACCACCTCTTTGTCGATATCTGCGATTTCCACAGCAACTGGACGCTTATGTTTGCCTATACTTTGCATAACAAGCAGGATATTACACGACACTGATAAAAAAAAAGAAAAAATCGGGGGGCCAAAATGTGACAGCCCCAAACTCACACCTGTCTGCGATATCCGAATATAGATTTGGCATCAATTGTTATTTGTAAAGCGGTGAGATTTGGTTTACTTTGGATTATTTCAAGCCTTTTACAACAGCACCACGACATCCTCCCTATCTCCCTGCCTTATTTGTCCAGTTTATTGAAAGCATATGGTTATCAGATATCCTACAAAATACATATTTAGTCAGACTGTAGATGAGTGCTTTTGCGGAGACGTCGTGGACAATGGCAAACATTTTGCGTCCGCAGGAACATGCTGTGGTCTCTCCAATAAACTAAGATTTATCAAGACGTGAGGCAGAGAGTAAACTCAGGTCAATCATTCATGTTTAAAACTCTTTTATGTGCCACTGCGACCAGATAGAGAATGCGCACTGGCCTTCAGTAAACAGGAGCCCCAGTTGGAGACACCAGTGCGCACGCATATTTATATCAATATAATGGGTTTGAAGGACGTTTATTGTGCTTCTCAGGAATGGCATGGGTCACAAACACCAGCTATTTACAAAATCAGCCCTGTTTAAAGATTTTCAAGGCCCATTTGGGGTGAAAGTTAACTCTGCGCGCAAAGAAATCGGTCTGTTGCGCACAACGACACCTCTTGGAATAATATTGGCACGAATTAGATTTTGAATAAAAAAATGGAAGTCGTTTTTTGTTGTGCAGATTTTATAGGAGCCTTGTTTTGTGTGCTGCTGTTTGGGCCTGGATAATATAACTCATCCCAAAACGTGTAAAACAACACAGAGTTTTTGCGCTTGGATTTTGGGGGCCTAGGCTATTTCGTACTGATTGGCTGGCTTCTACAATGATTTGCATCACTTAGAAATATACAGTGGTGTGCAACTATTGTAGGCATATTTGGATTAAAAAGCCCCTTATCTGGTCAGAGCTTCATTGCTCAGTACAATACTTTACATTAGATACATTAGATAAATACAAATATTGAAAACATTCATTCAAAAAGTGGCGATTTCACGTCATTGTGGCCATGACAACATTCCCAGAGTATTATTTACAGTAACCATCCAACCCATCTAGTTTGGCAAATCCGTTCATAATAATGTTAAATAAAATAAGATGTGATGCGCTTTAACAAAGCCACGCGCTCACTGGGAACGTCCAGAAAATATCTGGAACCAAGCTTTGTTCTTCAGACTAGTTCACATGCATGATATCAACTACTTTCTTTAGTAGATGAGAATCTTCGAGATAAAGTCACTTATTTTTACTGTATTTATGTTTAATAGCGTCTGTTCTAATGTATCATATTGCGTTTTATCTCTATTTCTGTATCAAATCTTTAATTATCTCATGATTAAACTGTGTGGTATTAAATGATCGGACACTGATGGTCCTATCATTACATCAAATAATTGGATTCTAGAAATGTGCACTTAGTCTTGTTTTAGAAATCTTCACATAACTGCTCATCATATGCACCTGATAATCTGTATTCATGCACTATTAAGGACCAAACTTGAGATGTGTGCGCGCGCGCGCGTGTCAGTAGACTAATGCGCAGAAATAAGAAAGTGCTCGCTCTTCAGAGTAATCCGATTGACCCCCCCCCCCCTCTCTCTCCAGCCCTCTTCTTCTTTTTTTTTTTACCAGCCCTCTTGTTCTGCACAATCCAGATAAGATAAAAAAGAGCAGGCATGAAACGGGGGAGCATCACCTGCTTATTGTGTGTGGAGGATTTATATAGTGGGGGTAAGAACCGTGTTCAGGTCATTCCCAATCCAGTAAGCCTTGGAGTGCGACGGGAAGAGCATTACGCTGAAACAGGCTTGACCTTCTACTTTAATGTGAGTACCCCAACTGCTGCTCTGTCTTTCTTTAACAGATGTTTTTGGACACTTCTTCAAATGACTGATTTTGACTTTGTTTACGTGTCGCCCTGCTTATTCTAACAGGATGTCCCCCGAGTGCGCATCCGTGGAAAGAAATGGCACATGCGCATCCCGCGCGCAACTGCCCAATGGTTTGACTGCAGAGCCCTTAGAGAGAGAGATGAGCTCCTCCTGCAGCGAACACGACCCGAGCAACGACGAAGACTCGCCCGCTTCTAGCGGAGGCAGAGCGAGGAAAACGCGCCCCAGGACAAAGTGGTCAGGCAGGTGCGCGTCCAGGCCGAGCGGGAACCGCAGGGCGAAAGCCAACGACCGCGAGAGGCACCGCATGCACAACCTCAACTCCGCCCTGGACGCGCTGAGGAGCGTTCTGCCCACGTTCCCCGACGACGCCAAGCTGACCAAAATCGAGACGCTCCGATTTGCGCACAATTACATATGGGCACTGACCGAGACGCTCCGAATCGCTGACCACGTCCGGCACCCCGCAGACCTGGGGAGAGAGTTGGAAGGTGTCCACGCGCACAGCTCAGCCTGGCACGGAGTGCAGGGACACCACACGGACATTGTATTGGACTGCAGTTTTCAGGACAGTCTGACACTTGCTTTGGAAGAAGACGGTTTCTTTCGGAGTAATGGATGGGCTTGTTTCTCAAAGTCACACAGTTCCAGTATTAATGACTGCAGATTATGAGGAGAATTCAGACATTTTTGAAGAGAATTTTTACTCGATAATTGGACATTTTACCACCTGATTATCTAATACTGGTGAATTCAGTGTCTTTAATGACTTGTACATCTTCTACAAATGGATTGTTTTACATTTCGAGTGGCTTAGCTGAGTGCATACTCTCACTGTATGTGTCAGTGGGTTTTATATATTTGGTGGTTGGGGGATTTTAAAGAAAGGGGTATTTTTTTACCCCAGGACACTTCTGTTTGTGATTGTGTACAAGGAACTTGTATTGCAGTAAATTTCACTGTAACATTAATTTGCCTTCTTACTTTTCTCCTCTTTATCCTTGTAGAGCAAAAATCTACTAAAAAACATGAAATACTGTTTCATAACAGACATTTTTTTAAATCTTATTTTATTGAACTTCCCATCTTCCCATTGTTAGAATGATTGGTCACCATACATCACATGGACACTGTTCCTCTCCCACACCCTCACATGCAAGTGTGAACAACACAATTGTGGTATGAGTGGAGGTGACTCCAGGCAAGAATGAGCAGGGGAAGTTCTTCAAGAGGAGGATATCATTATTGTTTTCATTAAAATATCTCATTCTGCAGTTTGAGAGATAGCGACACTGTTACAACTCCAAATTGTTCAGTCTGACTGTGAGATTCAGGATTACTGCAATTTGTTCCCCATAAGAATGAAGGAGGGGCACTCTTTTTGTGTGTAAATGGCACACATACACTAGTAACACCTTACCAACCACACAGGGTACCACAGCAAGTATTTACAGTAAAAACACCTCACATAATCTCAGATGAACAACAACACATGACAAACTCCATCATGTCATTTATATATATATATATATATATATATATATATATATATATATATATTACAAACTAGACAAAATACAGAAGCACTGGAATTAAAAGGGTATGTAGCAGACAAGTGCTGCTGATCAAATGCCCTTGATTAATGATCATCGGCAAGTGTGACCACCCCTATAAAAGCCAATGCTTTGGCAATTTGCTGGTCTGGAGCATATAGGTGTGTGTTAACACAATGCCAAAGAGGAAAGCTATCAGCAGTGATTTTAGTAAAGCAGTTGTTGCTACCCATCAACCTAAGAAGGGTTTTAAGGCCATTTCATAACAATCCGAAATTCATCATTCTACAGTGAAAAAGATTTTTCACAAGAGGAAAATATTCAACATTCAGTTGCCAATTTTCCCAGAAGTGGATATCCCAACAAATTCCCCACAATGTCAGACTGTGAAATGTGCAGAGAAATTGCAGAAAATCAAAGAGCTACATCTCAGACTTTCCAGGCCAGCATTTTAAATCCAAGTTCATTGCAGTACAATTCTTCTTTCTAAAATAAAACATGACAGAACGGCCTAAGTTTGCTGAGTTGCATCTGAACAAATCACAAGACCTCTGGAACAATGTCCTTTGGACTGATGAGACCAAAGTGGAGATGTACTCCACATACCAACTGTCAAGCGGCTGTAGACGGCTGATGATTTGGGCTTGTCTTGCAGCCACATGATCTGGGCACTTTGCATGCATTGAATTAACCATAAACCCCCCTGGAAAAAAGTATTATTGCATCAATTGTGAGGGTATCTATCCAACAGGCTAAAGCCTGACCAAAACTGGGATATGCAACAGGACAATGATCCTAAGCACACCAGCAAATCTACAACATAATGGCTACAAAAAGGGCAAGAATCAAGGTGTTGTAATAGCCCAGTCAGAGTCCTCAACCTGAGTCCTCAACCTGATAAGCTTGCAGGTAAGATTTCCTGGTTGCTGGTTATACCAGCATACAAGCTATTCTCATTAGTAATTAATTTAGTCTTTCAGATCCCATCTTGACCTCCACAGTTCCCCTAAACTGCAATCTCTTAATTACATTTTGCACTGTAGAAATTGCTTACTTAAAACATCTGGGTATCTTCTTAAAGCCTTCACCTGCATTGTTGGCATCAATTACTTCAGGAAGTACAAGGTTTGAAGAGTAAGAGAATTTAAAAAGCTTGGGAAATGTATTAATCTGTCAACATATTCAGTGGTGATCTACCACAGGCCAGATTTTCAAATTAAAAAGAAAAAATATTTTTAAAAATTGCAATGCTAAGGGTGTCCACACTTTTGTGCAGGACACATTGATGATTATAGAAGACAAAGTAAATATGAATCATAAATTCCCAAAAATATTGTGTTTCATGATTAGCTACAGAACCTGTGTTTACTACTTCTCAAGTCGAATAGAAGGATAGCAATGGGGCATTTGGCCACAACCAAACATTGGCATCGGCAATTTATGAATATGTGTCTAATATGAATATTAGCGACTATGTTCTAAATGACCTCAGGAGCCTAAACAAAGACAACACTACACCACTTTCTATGAAAAACATTAAGAAACATTTATTGATTGAAACAACATATGCAAGCTGTACATGGTTGTCATAGAAAAATGATTATTAATTCCATCATATTTATTACAAAAGTTGCAGCAAAGCTCTTGGAAGTATAATACTTTACATAAAATAAACTTTCCCTAATTAAACAAATGGGAGACTACAAAATGGCCTGTGATGTTGCTCATATATGCAGCTTCTAAAAAACTGAAATCACTGAGATCATGACATTTCACTTTTCCAGTAAGATGAGAGCAGTTGCTCTCTTGATCATTTAGGAAGCCAAAAGTGGTAAATACTTTAGATACATATGTGCCAAAAGGTTTACCACAGCATCATATTCACACATTCCATATCAAATCCATAAGTTAAGTGCAAAACTACAGGTATTTTGGATTTAAGTTTCAGCCTTTTTTATTCTATTACAAACGTATTGCCATTCTTCTTCCTAGCAAACATATGGAATGATGGAGACACTGCAATGTCTTATATTTGTACCACTACATATGGATAGTCTCCAAAGAAATATAATGTGGGGAGTAACCATATACTATATTCAACATCCATGGAGGCTTAAGTTGAGCAGTGTTTTCTCTTTCCCTAAACATTCCTGAAAAACTATCCAAATGAAGTGAGAGATGTTTTGTAGAGAATTCCCCAGAGCAGGGAAATGTGCAATTCTGAAGCAGCTTTGGAGAAGCATCTACTTTGGGAAGACTGTGACGACATCATAACCTTCAGGTGGAGTCACTCGTTCCCGTGCATGCTTCTCACAGTAAATCTTGTCCTCAACAAAAAAGTGCCCCTTCTGTTTCAGATTCACCCCACAGTCCGAGCAGACGTAGCATTCAGGGTGTCGGAATTTATCTCGAAGTTTGACGATCATTCCCCTATATAGACAACAAACAAACAAAAATCACCAAACTACATACACCTACAGCCAGTGGAAAAAGTAGATAATTTTAAAAGTTGAATCATAGATAATCATAACTAAACAGATAAGAGTTCCATAACTGTCCACTAGGTGGCAACATTGCCAACTGTAGTAAAATCAGTTTAGCACACAGGATTCTGGTGTCCATACCAGCAAAAATAATTCTTTCACAAGTAAAACACATTGAGTTACTTACACAATCCCTGAACCACATTTGTCACATATGGAGAGTTTTTCAGCACTTCCCAGAGAAGAAGCAATTTTTGTAGTAGGGGCTTTCACACTTCTAAAGCCAGAGGGTTTGTCGGCGTCACCTGTACAAAGATTCAGAAAACAAGCAAAGTTTCACTTAATACTTGACTGTTTTAGTGCCTTAACCCTTTGAACCATAGGCCCAACACCTCGCTTCCTAATGCTCAAACGACATAGCTGTAAATACATGTTGCATAGTTTCTTAAATTGCATATCGTGTCTTAAAAATAAAACTACAAAAAAGCTTACAGTTCAAAGGGTTAAGAGGTTAATACATTTCCATATATATCATTAACCTTTTCTTGAAACTGAACATACCATACATACAGTAAGCCAGTTGAATATTTGATTTGTATCTTATATACAGTAGGTGATATTATAAACTTTTTTTTTTTTTTTTTTTCTTTCATTCCTACTGTCCAATATATTGAACAATGATCATTATATACTTCCTGGTCACAGTAAAACACTGTTTTCCAAGTGGCATTCATCTTAAAGATGAACGCCAAGTAGTACAAACAAACAAGTACATGCGCATTATGTAAAATGTGGGTTGTATTTGGTTTTTGTACCAGTCTCAAGGATCTCCTGCAAGACTTTAAAGGATGCAGACTGTCTTGGAGGCTCATCAGCCTCTTGGTTTTCCTTTAGCATTTTGTAGACTTCAGAGTCAGCAGCAATCGCTGGTCTTGGCTGAGCAGGTTTTGATGGATCTGGGCTGGGGAAAAAAGATAAATAAATTGACAACAGAAAGAACAAGCTTCACATGATACCAATGTATTTGTATATTGTGCTTTTATGACCACAAATATACAGTACATGTCCAAATGTGTGTGGACACCCTGTCTAATGAATGTATCCAGCTACTTTAAGTTGCACCCATTGCTGACACAGATGTGCAAATACACACACACACACACACACACACACACACACACACACACACACACACACACACACACACACACACACACACACACACACACACACACACACACACACACACACACACACACACAGATTGTCTAGAATAGGACTTTCTCAGGCAGATAAACATTACCCGCTTGGCAACATGCCTAATACCAGGCATGGGTTAGAGGAGTATAAAGACACCCCACCCCCTCCCCCAGCACTGAGCTGAGGAGCAGTGGACTCAGGGCTCCATCCAATTCTTTTTGGAGGAGTTGGGGTTGGTGGGTGATCTTGCAACATCCTAACACTCGTCACTGTATGCAATCAAATCCGCAAAACAATGCTCCAACTAGTAGAAAGTTACTCCAACAAATGTAGGATAAACTACTTTAAATTATTATTATTATTATTATTATATTTTTAAAAGCTTTGATTTCAGAAGAAACAATGAATGAGTAGGTGTTCAAATGCTTTTGTCAGCAGGACTCATGCCATGTTATGTACGCCACTGCACAATGACCCCCAACAATAAGCAGAAGCCTAAGCAATACTTACTTGTTACTGGATTCACTAGATGTGGCAATGGTCTTGACATCAACAGCGCTGTTAAAGCTCTTGATGTTGTCAGAAGAGTACAAGCCTGCAGGATTATTGTACTGGCTAGTAATCACCTTAGAACCAGGTGAATTGAAAGGGAGTGCACTCCTGTTGTGGGCAGAACCTATATGTCTCACTTCCTGCAGGAAGAAGAGGTTTCAGAGACCATAATGAAAGGTTAGAAGCTACATGGGGACAGACACAAAAACACATGTACATAAGAACAATGGAGATGGATTTTGTGTAGCTTTGTGACCGTGTTAATCTATACAGAACATGGAATTACAATACTAATGTTAAATACCATCAGAACTCCCACACACATTGAATTTCAAGGATTTGAATAGATTAAATATGTATGTAGTCCCTGATAGGAATAAGAGGGCTGATTTACTGCCACCAATAAAACTAACTCTTTCATTCCTTTCTAATAAGATCACTGTAGAGCCTGCCTAAGAAAACAGTGGAAAACCCAAAACATATTCTGGAAACTGTTAGTCTAGAAGGCACATTCCTGCACATTGGTAGTAGACCACTGAATGCAGTTTCTCCTCCACTTATCAAATCCTGTGTCTAGTTAAAACATCCTTCCCACTGAGACATGTTAACATTTCAAACAGCACACCTCCCTCTCTCCCCAGGCAAGTACATACACTTCCGGTACATGTTCAGTCTTTGACCTCAAATTTCCAAGTTAGCCTGCAGGAACTGTGCCTTGCGTCATGGTCTGGCTCATAAATCCCAGTCTCCATGGATATAGTTTGTTAGGACATAAATAATGACTTCATTTTGGCAGCATGCACAGCCCTGCCTTTGTTTGTTTTCAGTCTATGAGAAAAGGCCTGGTTCTGTATGACTATCTCTCTCTTTCTCTGCAGGCCTTTGGAGGCCATTATACAATTGCAGGACCTGGTCAAAGGTCCTTTTAAACAGCCTCTCAAAGTTAGCTTCTTCAAACTACAGCGACACGCACCGGAGGTTCAGATGCCAGGTTCATCTTGTATGGGTGGCTCTTCCCTTCTTCAGAAACAAGAGGAGACCACATTTTGGATTCTGATCTAAGAACAGACAAAACAAAAACAGCACAGACACAGATAATTTAACAGTGAGAATAGAGCTGGTCATAGTATTTAACATAATCAGAACTGCATGGCAACGTGCCAGATCATACTTTGGTCGTACAAACTGTGGACACCAGCACTTCTGGAACACTGACCAACTTTGTTTTATTACATACAGTACAATAAAAATAACTGGTCTTGGATATTAGTCCCAGCAGTTTTTGATTGTGTTTTTTTTTTATTTAAACATCTGCCACCTCTGGTTCTTTCCATTACAGCTCATCAGATATAGTGAAGTATTGCCATATCATATTGATGGATTTTCACACCTAGGTGAGATGCTGCATCATAAGATCATAATATAGAGAATGCCTATGCAAGCAGGGTCCCACTCTTGCAAAACTTCCTTCTTAAAATATCGCCATGAGTCTCATTCCATGGCAATATGCCTCATTTTAATCAACAACAGTTCAGATTTAATTGAAAACATCATGAACATGGGACTCCACAGCGTCTAACAATCCAGGGCCTCAGAAAGCGAAAGACAATAAGGAAAACAATCATGTACTAGACTCATTTCAGTTAACTAACCTAGTAGAGATAGAGGAAAGCAATGCTACTTGTATGAATGTCCATATTGTTCTGGACACTTGGCACATCCGCTTGGCTCTGTTAGCTCTTGGCTGCTTTTAGACATGGAAAATCCCAGACGAAAGCCTTTCCCAAAATCTATACCTGTCAATCGAGAGGACCATTTCCTCCACACAGCCCTTGATCTTGTTCTGTGCTTCCAAGTGAGTCATGCCCTCGGTTGGCTCCCCATCGATGGCGAGGATCATATCCCCAATACAAAGGTTGGCCTGGGCAGCTTTACTGCCAGGGGTCACCTGGAGAAATAACAGGCGTTAGTTGGTCTCATCAGACTCACTCATTAAAGTGAAAAGATATACTCCTATACATCAAGAGGAAGACTACAGCTCCCTTCAAGTGTCCACTCCCTAAAGATAGGTCATTGGAGGATTTCCGCCTGTAGAAGATAAGGGAAGTTCTTGAACTGGAAAGCCTCCTCTTCTCGGTACCCGATAACAAAAAAAAAAAAAAAAGTCATCTTGGGGCAGATGGTTGCGGATGCTGTTGCTTAAGAAATTGCTGTGCAATAACAAGGCTTTCACAAACGAGGTCATGTACTCACTACACTACACAGAAGAAACTGTGAGCCCTATATAAAAAAGAAGGGTTTGTAAAGGACCGCCGGTGAAAGCCTGCCCTGCTAGCAAGGCAAGAAAAAAGCAGGCAGGACAATGCATAAGAGAACCACATTCAGTTGTCTTACCTTAGCACTAGCCACCATATGGCGCTGGGCAGATGGCGATAGCATGGCTGTAACAGTGCATCGTTCAGCTGGGATTCCTAATGTAGCGGTGATCTCTGATGGAGCACACCCGGGCTACTATTTCGCCTCGACGGTGCATCGTTTAAAGAACACGTTCAGATTTGAAACAGTGAATCGAAACAACGTGGCCATGCAAACTGTAAGACGTGACGGAAGTTTTCGAGCACTTCGCTTCACTACCTGACTCCGGCCAGCGATTCTGACTAGTGTGGTACAGTTATCTCTTCGCTTAGAGCAACAGGTCGAACAGCTCCAACAACACGGCATCCATACTTTTGCGAAAACTATGCCCTTACTTACCCGTGAAATAGTGAGGGGCTGCTCGAAATCTTTTCCACCGACCAGCCTAAATCCCCAAGGTCCAGGACCTTGCATGACAACTCGCAGAGGCATCTTTTAAACTATAGCTCCTTAAAAGCAAACTCTCAAGCAAAGTCTTTCACGAGCAATGTGAAATATGCCCAATTCTTTCTTGGAAGTTCAGTCGGACAGGGCGGCGACTTTGTACAAGAGGGGGAGTGGGGCGGGGCTTCCACCACAATGAGCCAATGAACTTTGAGGGCCCTTTGCTGATAAGAACCCATTTCCTATATTTGTTTAGAGGTGGGACGTTACATCATCATTTTGAAGCTTACCATGTATGGTAGAGCCAAATCCCAGGATGTGGAATGTGCCACTCCCGACTGCGAATTCCTGGCAGCAGTGGGATAGGGCAAATAGGAACATGTTAGAGTGTGGGTCACATTCCCGACCTGGTGATGCTTAGTTCAGTCTAAACCGAAGGGGGAGAACAGTGGGAGTCGTGTAAACTTGACTGTCATACTCACATATATTACCCGAAAGATAATACGTGATAAAAGTGCTGAACAGAAAAGTGAGAATGTGTAAGTGTATAATATTAGGACAAAAGGTGCTGTACAGGTATGCTTTTGTTCCCTAAGGTACAAACACTAGAAGAGTATAGGGATGAGGGAGTGTGAAATCTCTCTCTCTCTCTCTCTCTCCCTCTCTCTCTCTCCCTCTCTCTCTACCTCTCTCTCTCTCTCTCTCTCTCTCCCTCTCTCTCTCTCCCTCTCTCTCTCTCTCTCTCTCTCTCTCTCTCTCTCTCTCTCTCTCTCCCTCTCTCTCTCTCTCTCTCTCTCTCTCTCTCTCTCTCTCTCTCTCTCTCTCTCTCTCCCTCTCTCTCTACCTCTCTCTCTCTCTCTCTCTCTCTCTCTCTCTCTCTCTCTCTCTCTCTCGCTTCATTTGCTCCCACAGGTACAAGTAACACAGATAAGATGAATTCATTCTAAATAGTTTGCCATTTCTTACCTGTGGTCTTCTGTAAGGTATCTCCTGTCACTTTTCCCCCAATCCCCCTCTAGCTTTGGAGTGTATTCCTGATTGCATTAAACTGGCTAGCGTTCCTCATCTTCATCAGTGAATGTGGCCTGCTAATTATGCTAATGTGGTGCATTTTATATCTTTAGATTTTGGCAATGATGATAAAGAAGACTCTACTAGTTTGGAGCCAAAAGTGACATTCTCCAGAGAGGTCTTCATGTAGCTACTGCTTCATCTTAGTGCAGACATTTATGTTTTTAATCATAGTATTTTTACGTCTTCATCTGATATTCCAGTGTCTATCTGTGATAGGATTTTACATGTGAGGTGCTCCAGGGGTTTGTTCTTCGGTGCCGTATCCTGTTTTCTCTTTATATGTGTCCCTTGGGGTCAACCAGGAATCTTGCGACTTTATTTTTAGAGATGTGCAGGTATCTCCTGATCCATTGGCATAGGGATGTTTTTGTAATGCATACCAAGAAACTGGTTACATCCTGGATTTTTTTTAGTTAAGAAATAATACTAAAAGTACACATGTAGTATCTTTTCATTACATAGAGAAGATTATTTATGCTTTTGTGATTAAAGTATTGTAATGACTTATTTTTCTGCCTGTCAGGGAGCTCCGGCTGGGCCTCAGTTAGTCCGAAAGGCAGCTGTTCATCTTTTTTCAAACACTAGACATAATATGCACTGATTACCAGTGAAATTTAGAACTTATTTTAAATGACTAGTGCTTGCATATCAGAGTTCACATTGTGAAGAAGCTGAATATTTTGGGATCATTAGCTCATTCAATTGGCTACTGATGCTTGAAAGCAGTGTAATATAGTGAAATATGTATTTAATATTACTTTTTAAGTTTTTAAAGTTTTGAGCAGTCCTGCATGGTCAGTACTTAGTAACACCCCCTTCCTTTTTGTCTGTTAATTTTTGTTAGGGATATGTTTTGCCCATTCATACTTTTGAAAAAGTATTCTAGTTCTTACAGATTCTTAAACAATCTACATGAGCTGCTGTTCTGAAGTCTATCCACAACTTTTAAATGATAAATAATATTAGGTTAGGAGATCGTGAGGGCCATTGGGCAAAACCACCAGTAAAATGATCTGCAGTCCACTGCCTGCAACTCAAACCCAAAGCAGTTACCAGTTGTTAGGGGTGTTGTTGAACTTTTCATATGCACATACATTGGCACGCAAATGTATGTATGGTGAAGAGTTTATCTTTAACATTTTAAGCAAGATTAGTTAATGCTTTAGCCACCCTAGAACAAGCGTTACTGTGGTTTACTGTTACTGTGGACGTCAAGCGGAGTGACTCAATATTAATAGAAGGATCGATTTGTATTTCGAAGGTCTGATCAATGTCATGCGCGCGTGAGCCTCGTTTTAAAACTGAAACTCTGTGATCTAAGTCAGAGCTCACAGGGAGAAGATCAAACACGCCCACGTGTCACTACAGCGTCAGAACCTCGTCTTTAGCGCGAACCATAAGCAGCTCTACCGAGAAGAGCTACGGTTCGTCTTGGGTTTAGTCCACTCTGACGCATTTGGACTGTGGTTCGGTGCGATTGGACCGATAGTGGGAGGATGGGAGGAGGAGGGGGGTTATGCTTTGTCCATCTAGACCCCCTGGTGGTAATTTGAAAGTGATTTATTGGTGAATATTATAATTATTATTATTATTATTATAATAATAATAATAATAATAATAATAATAATAATAATAATAATAGGGGCAGTGGTGGCTCAGCGGTTAGAGCGCCGGGATATCGATAACAGGGTTGTGGGTTCGATTCCCGGGCTCGGCAAGCTGCCACTGTTGGGCCCTTGAGCAAGGCCCTTTACCCTCTCTGCTCCCCGGGCGCTGGAGTTGGCTGCCCACCGCTCTGGGTGTGTGTGTGTACTCACTGCCCCTAACACGTGTGTGAGTGTGTGAGTGAGTGTGTGTTCACTACCAGATGGGTTAAATGCGGAGGACACATTTCGCTGTACAGTGTACATTGTACAGTGACAAATACGTGCACCTTTACCTTTAATGTCTAAATATAATATACAAATAATAACATACAAATATGATTGTCCCATTTCTAATGACACGGATGACAGAAATAACCAGTGATAAGGTATTTATAATGCTCTAGAATTATTACAAAGTGTGTCTAGAGCGTCAGCTAACTCAATAAATGTAGCTAGAAGATTCCTGCATGTAATGTAGGAAATACACCTCTGGTAATGACAGTTTTCATCCAGCAGAGGGCATGCTCTTTCTGCTGAGACCAATGTCATACGACGTTTCATTTTCCACGCCCCCTTTCCATGACAGTTGCGAAGAAAAACAGAAAAACAATGGTAGTAGTTCACAAGTGTCAATGCCTGATAAACTATACAGCATCTTAAACAGTTATATAGGTGTATAGATATAGATATGTATATACAGGCATGTGTAAGAAAAAGTGGCTCTCTTTTTAGCAGTAGACTACAGTGTGATGTGAGTATCCTGCTCATGGAAAGTGTTCATACTATATTCATTTTTGATACTATATTATACAGTTAAAGGAGCTAAAGGGTATGTGGTAAGCAGATGAAGGAGGAGTAAGGCAGGTGTACTTGTTATTGTGGTTCCCCTCTGAAATTGTGCTCAGATGAAAAGCAGAAGTGAAGTGTGTGACCTGGACAGAGAGTGGGTGCAATACTAGGTTATTTTGTTTAGAGTCTGGTCCAGCTAGAGTACAGCTTTCATCCCCATCCTCCTGGTGTCACAAGCAGCGGCAGAAAGGACTTTTAAGATGACAGTGTGTGGGTCTAGGGTCCTTAGTGACGGACATGGATGTAGAACATGTTGTTTGGTATGATCAAATGTTGTGGTTTTGTTGGGCTTGGGGCTTGCAGTGACATTTTCAAGCTGCGTTCACACCCTCTTGCTCCCACTGAGCCTCCCCCATCCACGGGCTCTGACGCACATATGGCTTGACCACTGTTGTCAGCAGGTGCAGAGGGCACACTTTCTCAAATCAGAGGATTGCATGTGAGATACCATCTGACATGAAACAAAGTGAAACAGAGGGGGCGCTGCCAGTGGGCTTTTCCTGTCACAACAAGCAACAAATAAGTGATGAAAAATAGGTGCCAAGTTATCTTTAATATGTTTAAGTTTATTTTTGAAAGGAATAATAAAAAAGATCACAAAATGAAATTCCACAATTTGAGAGCTCAAAAGTAACATTTGACATGATTTCTAAATCTAATAATTTCTCAAAAATATTGTCCATTCACCTGTTCTGGAAGAGATTAGGTAGGTAAAAGGTAGGTGTCACAGACTGATTTTCCACTTTCTTCTGCTTAGATTAAAATATTCCTTTAAAAAAACACCCAGCTCACATTCACATGATGGAAACTGGGTTGAAATAAAAGGATAAACTCCGACCCGATGCCAGATCAACTAGAAACACTGATAAACTAAAAAACTGAAAATAAAAAATGAAAGGGAACTTTTATACTGTAAATTCCAAAGCAAATCTGGTACTGGTTTTAAATATATCTACCCTTCAGCCTCTGTCTAGCACATAAAAGCTTGGATTGTAAAGATTCCATGTACAATTTGATCTGCTTTTTATTTTCATGGCTTCAACAGGTTTGGTGTTCTTTGTACAGTTTGACAACACACTGTTCTACAGTTTCACGTGAAGTGAAAGTACGGACTGCTGCACCAACATATCTGTGAACAGTGGTGCTGGTAAGGACTGACTGAATGGACTTGACTCGGTTCAGTAGTGACCTGAAAACATGATGGTGAAGCAGGACCAGAAAGTGTTCTTCAACTGATCATCACTGAGTGTGCATTCCAAGGCTTTACTGTTGGAACATCACCAGGGACAATTTCCAGTGTCTTTTGATGTGGTCTATGGACCACAGGGCTCTGGCAGTTGTTGAGTAACTTATAGAGATGCTTTTACCTAATTTGTCTACTTTATTTCTTACATGGCTCACTATATATACCAATATATACATTGAAGCTGATATTCCACACTTTTATAGTCATTCTACAATAATAATAAAAAAAACCCCTCAAACACACAAAATTCCATCATTCTTCAATGCCTTACAGACTACACGGAATATAAATATTGATGTATTGTGTGTTTATACATATACATATCTGTACATGTGGTTTTGCAGTATGAATATCACAGATTACAGTTAACTCCTTGTACATTCATCTATGAAATGTGGATACAATCTATCTGTAAATGTTAACAGCTGGTGGCATGTATTTAACTGAATTTGCTTACTATCAGTTCTCTCTATCATCACTGCTGTCACATAAACTTGTGTCTCATAAGGGGCAAATTCAAATGGGAAAGAAAACCAGTCCTAGTTTCAATGCATCTTCATGTAAAGAGATTTTACCTCAAGTAATTTGGGACATTCTCATATAATAATTCTGATACAATGTAGATGACTGGCATTCATTATGGCATATGGTGTAAAAATAAATGAATAACCAGACAAAATTGAATTTTTGATGTGACAGTAACAGTACAGTTGGTTTGGGGATCCCTGATAAAATCACATTTTATTAACCCCTTAAACAGCCTATGGCTCGCTGGCAGGCCACAAGTGCTATTACAACCTTCTGTTACCAAAGAACAGCCCTACCAGTTTGCACAGTTCCTGTAGTTACTGAATAACACACCTTAGTGTGTAATCCGCCTTTCTGTGTCAAAGGGTTCAATTCTCAAACTTCCTACTGATGCATTTTATAAACAGTTCAAATCTTAGTCTATGTACCGTTCTATTTATGTAACCCCTTAATACAGCAAGGCTTATTACATACTATATAGGGTGTGTAATTTAGTAATTACAGGGACTCTACTGTACAAACTGGTGTGGCTATTCTTTGGCAATAGACGTTAATATAATGACACTTTCCATAGACTAAGCAGTCCATAGGCTATTTAAGGGGTTAATGGGAGAACCTTTTATAATTGTATCCTTCTGCCGAGATAATAATGAAGCTTGCTAGTGCTTTGTTTGTCTGAATTGTTCTTGAAAGTTAGTTCACTATAGTTGATTACAGAATAATAGGCATAGGGATTTTATGACTTACTTCAAAGCATATTTCCCTTGGCTTATGTGTAAATAAGTATTGGCCCACAAACCCCCCAGGAATCCCTTAACTCCTATTTCAGAAATTTGGATCTACAGAAAACAACATTCCTAATTACAATGCACAAATGCTTTGCTTAATTTAACAAACTGTAAGAAGGCTTGTACAAAGTATATGTCACAATTTTTGTAATGTTTTTTTTTCCAATATGATAAACTGAGCAAATTTGTTGAAATTGTGCTCTACAATGGGCATTAGCATATATATCCATATATAGGTTTCCTGCAGAAGACTTCCTGTAGATGTTCTCATATTTTCACATTAACTGTTAAAACTGGTGCTTGACTTTCCAAACTTGATGTCAGAATCAATAAACAAGCAATGTGCTGCAAATGATCTGGCAGAGCTGGCACAGAAACAGGCATGTGTCTGCAGTCAGAGTCACCTGTGAAATATGGGGATTTTCCCTGAGCACTGAAATCTGAGATTCACTGTATGAGGTAAGCATTTCAGCCAAACAGACAGCAAGTATGTAATTAGACTGAGCTTCAGGAAGATTATTTTCCACCAACTGTCTTTTTGGACAAGAGAAAACTATTACCAGAGCACTATAAGCCTCTCAGAGCTCACTTGTCTTTACAAGAAAAGTGAACTTCAAAGTCTGTTGCAATCGAGAAGTAAATAATGGCATGTGCAGAACACTGCAGTTCACTGTTCTCTGTACGGTTACTAGACCAGAGTCCAATCTTGGCCAGAGTTAAATGTTTTGACCAATCAGACTGCCTATTATATGTCTTAGGTGTGAGGTAATTAGCATGTTGGATTTGATTGGACAGCTATACCCTAACACATAAGCTCTCTGTGCTGACTAAAGGCTACTCATGCACAGTATGATTGTAACCTGCATGAGTTGTAACATGATCTCCTTACTTCCTCATTCTCCTGGAGTGGCCCAAAGCACACAACAAGCAGGTTTTCGAGATCCATCATGAACTAGTGTGTGCTTTGGTATGTGTGTGTGTGTGTGTGCTAGTGACGAAGCACATAGGAGGAGCTTGACTGGAACAGATAGATTTGATTGAGATGATGTTCTTGCCCTGGCAATCTTCCTATTTACAACTCCTGCAGTGTTCCTTTGTCACAGTGAAATCACAGTGAAATTACTTTTTGTGCTCCTGCACCTTGTGAAATGTCAGATTTGTGCTTTTCCTCATGCACAACAGAAAACATACTGGAGAGCAAGGCACCAGTTGAGTCCTTGTTCCGCAACCGTCCTCTCTCCTAGCCCAGGAGCCTTGATTAGAAACTAATGATCTTTTATCAGAAGCTTCATCTTGACCTAAAGCCTCATGAATTCTTTCAAAGAAACCTCAGATCAAGCCAACCTCTTACCTTATTCTGGTGACATTGCTTCCACTGACGGCTCTAATTAAAACCAACGTCACATTCGGTTTGGCTTATCAACTATTTCTTGTAGACAAAGGCCAAGTAAAGAAAATCCCATAGTGACGTCTTCGTCAGCAGAGCGCCTTTCGGCTAATCTCCCTCTTTCTGTTTATGAACTGCACATGCCTGATTGTTTGCTGTTTCGTGGTTTGCTATGCTACAGACAGGAAGCTACGATTTTAAGCCGAAGTCTTCTTGATAAGGCGTAAAAAGGGAGTGTGTTGCAGCGTGTGTCCTGAATTCTCAAGTATTGACGTCTTTAAAGGGAAAAGACCTCTCGGTCTTTCTGATTCACGGAGGCTAAAAAAGCACCACATTACACAGAAGCAGTGTATCTCTTGCATCATGTAATTCACTACGTTATATCCTCAATGAGAACAATATTATGAGTAACACTGCTTACTCTGCACACACTGCTCAAACCGGTATCACCTTGATGTGTCAAAGCATTCTATGCCATTAAAAGTCATGGTTCACTTTAGTTTACAGGGTCACTTTAAACATGAAGCTTTCTCTTTCCTGATGATTCTTTTGAAAAAATGTGAAGTGTAAAAGCGTACATTGCCCTTTGAGATTGGGATTCGCAAAACCACATATTCAAATCTGCAACTCAGGAGTCTGCAAGACAACATGCCAGATCCTGTTTCTGAGGCTCTGCGGATGGTGTGTCATTAAAGAACAATCAAACAGGCTGCAAGCCTTGAATGTCTAAATGAGCTGATATTTGCACATCAGAGCGACTAGCAGAAGTAGAAGCCGTATTGTGGCTGACTTGTAGCATCCTTGTATATGAATACTGTACAGTACTGTGCAAATACCAGGCACCAAAGTAAACAGTTTAAAAACATTTAGTTTGGACAGGATCATGATCTTGCGAGGGCTGTGCGATCAAGCAGTTACGGAGGCCCCCAAAGTCATGACAATAACACATACATAATTCAATCCCCTATCTCTGGCAGTAAACACACACTCTTAGCGAAGTAGGCACCTCAGTGCTCAAGGAGCACCTCTGTCATTAATAATTCTCCTCCCATCATTAATATGTGGGAGATCATGATCCTGTCCAAACTAAATCTTTTAAAACAGTTTACTTTGGTGCCTGGTATTTGCACAGTACTGTACAGTATTCATATACAATGATGCTACAAGTCAGCCACAATACAGCTTCTACTTCTGTTACTCGCTCTGATGTGCAAATATCAGCTCATTTAGACATTCAAGGCTTGCAGCCTGTTTGATTGTTGAAAGCACTGTTCCTTAACTCCCCTGCTGCCACGTCCTGCCAGTCCAGGGGATCAAACTGACAACCTTTCAGTTTCAAGCCCGCCTCTGTAATAGCTAGATCACACCCCCCCCCCCCAACGTTCTCTTTACCCACTGAACAGAAAGGGTTAAGTACCTTGCTCAGGGGCCAACAGCCACAGCAGCCGAAGCAGAAGACGTAGGTATGAAACTCATAACCTTGTGATTAATGACCTGGTGCTCTTACGACCAGGCCGTGTACATTCTGAGTCAACGAATGTGTTTCATTTTTGTTTTGAAAACAAACAGATGAAACGTTGATACTGTAAAATAGCCATACATCAAGATTTGTTCATTTAAAGACAAACTTGAATCATGAATTTGACTGTTTTCCTCTGTTCCCCCTTTTTCAAGCTTCTTTTTCCATTATTGCAAAAGCAGAAGTAAAACTATACACACTGTAGTAAATGCAGCACACAAAACATCCTATTTGAATTGCAGTAATGACAACTTATGAGCCAATAATTGTGCAAAACGTGAGGGGTACTCACATCACTTTTTCATTTATTTAGTCATTCGAATACATTCAATGACTATATATTAATGTTAAATGTTTATGTTATGTCATTTAGAAATGTTCATGTATCAAATTAAATTATTCAACTATTATGCTCCCATAGGCCCCCAAAGTCCTTTACAGGCAGAGACCCCTGGGCATTGGCCCCACTGGCCTGGTGAGCAATCCTTCATTAGGTAATCCATGTAAAACAGAATTAGAGAACTAGGTTATCCAAGGTTAAAGAGATTTAGAATAAACACAGCAAACATGAATACAGTAAAAAAAAAAAAGTAAAACGCTTGTTAATCCAATCCCACCAGCAGTACACCTGATCTAACCTGAGCCAAGCAAGGTACTGAATAATAACTAAAAGATTTGGAAATGGCCAAGCGCACACATTCATAAAATTCACAATTTTCTTAGTACTAATATTTTCTGAGGTAATAAATATATCTGGTATACTAAGAAAGTCATGTATGTATATATATATATAGATGGGAACTGATTTTGCTGATTGTCAGTCTTTATGCCCTGGCATGTTTCCAGGGCGGACAAGCTTTTCATGCTATTCACACTTGAAATGACTGGGACTATGTTTTTGCCCTGGCAAGGTTCCAGGGCAGGCATGCTACTCATTCCTCTCACAATGTTTCTTATATGTCGAATAATGTGAAAAGCTGTTGTTAAGAAAGCAGTGCCACTAAACACTAACACTAAATAAGAATAGATTTGGGGTGTTTTTTAGATCATAATTCAGAATTTTGTCTAATAATTCACATTGTGTGTTGTTTTATTTGAGCATTATTTTTAAACATTGTACATAAACA
Organism: Salminus brasiliensis; assembly: GCF_030463535.1. Taxonomy (NCBI): domain Eukaryota; kingdom Metazoa; phylum Chordata; class Actinopteri; order Characiformes; family Bryconidae; genus Salminus; species Salminus brasiliensis. The sequence goes on along the minus strand of NC_132881.1, from coordinate 34,737,552 downwards.
TTGTACATTTACTCCAGTATTGATGAAATTGACAACTTTTACTAAATTGCAATTCCAAAGAATACAAATTGTACCTGTTACATTTTAGTTCAGACCTTTACATTACTCATTACTTCCACTGGAGCTTTTTACCCCCCTCCCCCCCACACACACACTCATTGGCTCTAGGTATCATGTTTTTGCATAGTGTTTTACTTGTTTTACTCATCCTTTCATGTTGTCTTTCCCCCAGCATGCATTCTCTTGTGTGTGCCTCTTTCTTACTCATTGGTTAAGTGTTTAACCCTGCTGTTGGTCTCACAGTTGAGAGTTTATTGGCTTAATATTACATGTAAAAAACATAAGTAGAACACATTCAGTGTAGTCAACGTACAGCTGCAATTACGAATATTTAATTTAGGCATATCTCAGTAAATCTAAAATAACAAGTGATTTCTCAGTGAATTCAACGCAGAAATGCCACTTATAAATATTATACGTAATATATTTGATTGTGGTTATGATGGACACTATTATCCCACAGTGCAAGGCGGAATGGAAAGGGAGTAACTACTTTTGTCTGGAAAAAAAAGAGCAAAAAATGGAGGATAGCGATGCGAGTGCTGGGGCAACCAAATTCACAAGAATTTCAAATACTGAATAAATGCTTTAAAAGGAGCTAAAAGAAGGCAGACTCACTAGTTGAGGTTATGTACAGTGTGATGAGCCCATGGCCAGCATTTAAGTTCATTTAATGCTAAATAAATAATGACAAGACAAGACAAGAAAACTATAGTCACCATTTGTGACCATTGAAAAGATGGAATTTGGCCCCTCATGAACCCATGCATGAACACACCTATACACACTAGTGAGTAAGTAAATACATTAATAAAAGGATGTTCTGATTCTATAATTGCAACTTTTATCTGTTGACTATGTATTTTTATTTCATATACTTGAGTTTGTAGTTAGATAGTAGTAGATAGTTGAATAGTAAATATGTTTTACTTTCAGTCAAGTATATGTTTGGCTCTATACTTCCACTTTTCATTGAGAAAATTCTTCACACAAAAAAAATCATACTTTCACTTAAGTATAGTTATATATTCTCAGTACTTTTCCCCTAAAAGTAAACATTCAGCAGTAACATTTAAAGTGAGCGTCAGTGGTTCAGACTTCACATACAGCATTTCATAGAGTCTTCTTTATATATATATATATATATATATATATGTTTTTCTACGTTTTGAAAGTGCTCAGAATGCTATATAAATATCACTCAAAAGAGAAAGTGAAAGGAAAATGCACTCGGGTTGCTTTAAAATTGTCATATGACAAACAGTCCAGTATTGCAAAAGTGATGGTGTAACTGACCTCAAAAAAATGTATTTTATGGTGCAATGCTACATAGCATTAGACATGCCTTAGTTGTTGGAATAGGCAAAGCCAAACAGGATTTCAAATATGCCTTTTTAGATTTGACAAATTATACTTTATTAATCAAGAAGACACATCAGGCATGAGAGCAAAACCACCTGCCTAATATTGTATAGGTCTCCCTTGTGCCCTAAAAACAGTTCTGACCTGCAGAGACGTTAGCAGTAGATCCTTTGTGCCCTATCTGTTGCACGGTAGGGCCTCCATGGATCAGACTTGTTTGTTCAGCACTTGTTAGGTCAAATACTTGATCAAATTTAGATCTAAAGAATTTGGAGGCCAAGTCAACACCTTGATGCCTTTGCCATGCTCCTTAAACGATTCCTAAATGCGTTTTGTGGTGTGGCAGTACAATGAAAATTGTTTCTTTCACATATCCCAGCTTGGTTATTGGTATGATGTAATACCATTGCCATGAAGGAGTGTACTTCAGCATGGTCAGCAACCATGTTAAAGCAGGGGGTACGAAACAAAGTAATGCCAGGACTCAAGGTTTTCAAGCAGAGCATTTCAGAGCGCATCATGCTGCCTCCGCCAGCTTGCCTTCTTTTTATCCTGATGCCATCTTTTCTGCAGGTAAACGATGCACGCACCAGGCTGTCCAATGATGTAAAAGAAAACGTGATCCACCAGACCAAGCCATCTTCTTCTGATGCTAATGTGCCCATTGTATGGGGTAAGCCTGGGCACTCTGATCTGCTTTTTTGAGATGCTTTTTTAAGAAGACATTTTTGAGATGCTCTGACCCAGTTGTCAAGCCGGCGCAATTCGGCCCTTGTTAAAGTCTCTCAGATCCCTATGCAGACTCCATTGAAACATAATAATCTATGTTATTCACTCCATCTGCCTGTGGTTTTAATGGTATGGTTATTAGGTGTGTATGTAATAGTGGGATGTTGCAATGCCATTCTTGTGCCACAGAGGAAGCAATGAAACACGTGGTGGTCTTATGGTCTGTGTGGACTAAAAGAGGTTGGACAACGATCACACAAGCATTGGGAATATGAATGTAGCAATCTAAACATCTAGGAAACAAAAGACAATGAATTTTCATTTAAAGGTCATTTTATTGTATAAAAATACCAAACATTCATAAAAGGTAACAATGCATTAACAATAAACAAAAAGTACAACTGAGAAAACAGTGATTGTGGTACAAGTGAAATTGTAACAAGCAAAACAAATCTTAATGTATATCTTTACTATCTTTTCCAGTGAATATTGAATATAACAAAACATAAAAAATATGAAACATCATCTAAATGCATGACATAACTTCAGTTATTCTGGACAGGCCTTGTGTATGAAACCATTTTCTTTAAACACAGTATTTTGAGAACTTTCAATGGAACATTTGTTTAACATGACATAGCCATTACGCAGAGATCAAAGATCCCTGCAAGTTCCAGAGAACAGAATTACTTTGCCACACATGAGAAAGCTTTTCCAGAATTCCCAAATATGACCTTCAAATTTACATGTACATAATTTTTTATGTACATTTATGTACATAAATGTTTATCAAAATCATGCTGCCTTTTAAAAATAACAGTGGTGTCTTACAGTAATTGGTCCCTCATTCTTAAATGAGCTCATCTGATGTTAAGGAAATGAAAAAAATAATAACCTACAAAGCATTAACTGTAGCCCATATTCACAGCAGAAATTATAGTTTTTGTTTTTCAATCCCAAAACAGCAAAATAATAGCCTACATATTGTGCTCCTCATGTTTAATGCAGTACTGAATTTACAATCCATTGTACTGCTCTTTACTGAACTGCAGTGTGTTGTTACTGAGGATAGTAGGGCCAGTTCAGTTCGTGACTCATGGGGTAGGATGGGGTTTGTGTGTTTATTTGCACTGGCCCGTTCATTCCACTGTTGGCCGCCTGCCTCATGGCCTCCTGGGGACTGCCATTAATTAAGGGATAGTTATACATGGGAAAGGCCTGTGTGCAGTCAGAAGTGGCTGAGCTGGCAGGTAATAGCATGGTCAGGTTGCTCTGGCTTTGAGGCTCTTGTTTTAAATGCAGACCTGTCTGAGGGCCCACCAGGCTCTGTAGAATCTCACTCCCGTCCTGGCTGTCTGTGTACAAGTAGCCCATCCCCATCATCCCACCTGTGCCTGGTGCCCCATTCTGCGTCCCTGGAGCTCCTTGGGGATCATAATTGCACCACATGGCTTCTCCAGCAGGCATCGGTTCTTTCCTGTAAGTTGGCTGCTGAACACTCTGGTCTTGTTGCTCCTGCCGAGGCTGGCTGGGGTCAAGGGGGCTAAGAATATCTAGGTCCATTGAACTCAGTAAGGGTAGGCTGCTTCCTCCGTCACCTGTGGTGTTGAGGGTGGGAACTGGGTTAACTGGGTTGATCTGTTGCATGCCAGCCCCATTACTGGGCCCAGGGCTGCTTCTTGCTGTGTTCAAGTGAAGTGAATTGGGCCACTGAACTGGGTTGAATGTTGCTGGAGCTGGTGATGCTGAAGTTGATGGCATCATGGGGTGGGCCTGATAAGTGTTGTTGACCATGCTGTGTTGACTTGGTCTCATGGAGAACTTTCTATATAAATCTGATGGTTCTGTGGAAGATAAATGTTAATAGGTGTGAGAGTATACATACACAGTGCTGAGAGCCGATCTTTAAGCCAATCAAAAAGGCCAATCAAAAAGGCAGTTTCTTACCAGTTTTAATTCTCTGGGTCACTGCTTTTGTTCTGTTCATAGAGCTCATAGATCCAGAAGGAAAGCTGGAGAAGGACTTCATTAGACTGTCTATTTTCCGCTTCTTCTCTTGACAACCATAAGGATCTAAATGAAATAAACAAATGTTGAGCGAGGGAACAACTTGAGGATAGGACATTTTGTGTAGATTTGGAAGAAGGTAAGTCCTACCTTTATCATCAGGCAAGTATCTGAACTCCATGGGCTCGCTCACTTCCTGGTCAGTGGGGCGGCGCAGTTGCATGTGCACAGTGACAGGAGACAAGATGGAGGTGTCGCAGTAGGAAGGTGTGCGGAACACGATGGCCACCTGCCTGTGCACGTCTGCCTGAGAGAAGGAGCCTCTAGCCTCCCAGGTCTGGGTGAAGAAACGCACCTCTATGTCATCTGTAGAGTGACGCAGCAGGAATGGAGGGATGAGGTGAAAGATGAGTGAATGAATGAAATGATAAGAGAAAGTATGTAGAAATTCCTTCAAATTTAGGGCTGTCCAAACAAAAGCTTGTCACTGCATTTGGAGCCCAATGGCAGGATAAATGACAGAATGACGAAATGACCAAAAGGATGGAGAAATGAAAAGAATGAAAATTGTGTAGAGAAGTATATTTTTTTAAGACCACAAAGAAATTCTTTCAGTGCCCTATGAAGAAGAAGTACTTTTGTACCTTTCTGCACTTTATCACAAAGCAGGAAGATCTCATCTCCACCCTTCACACTACCACTGTTCTTGTTGACCCGGCAAATGCGCAACTCCGCTGTGTTTGGGGCCCCTGGAAAAAGGGCAAAAAAGTCATAGATTAAAATATCAGGTCACTATTCAGCAAACAAGGCCACAAAAAACACAGACAAGCGTTAGCTATGATAAGAAGATTGGGATTCCACTCTGACTCTGTCTATAACTGTAACAAGCAGAAAGGTCTTTAACGCTCTAGTAGACCAGGAAGTGCGCGAAGTGGCTAAATATAAAGCAGGCTGGTAGGTCCTGTTTTAGAATGTGAGGGTGGAGCTGAGTGGGCCTCCACTTTGAGTGTATGAAGTTGTCTATCATGGAGGGGTTTAATGTCACTTAAAAAACAGATCTAGGAGCAGATCTTCCAATCTTCATACGAATTTATATGCTACCTGCTACCATTAGAAGAATCTGTTCGCGCCTCACGTGAGATATATAAACATTTCCTTCAGTTTTGTGACACCCACTCTAACTGCATATGTGGTGTGGACAAGCATACTAGCCCATAAAATTCTCTGTGCAGAGGCTTCCGCTGTGCACTGTACTCACACTGCTAGCAACTCAGGAAGTGCTGAATGGGGCCATGCTCACTTCCTGTAATGTAATATGCCCCAATGACAGCAGAATGACTTCTGAAACATTACACATATAGTCTAGCTATGCTCCCCAACAATGTCTGCATTCTGAGGCATCCACCATCTTCAAGCCTTGAACTCTTAAGGGTCTTTTTGTGGCTAACACTTCCGTTCCGTACTTATGTAACTACATTGTAGTTACAGATTAATTCATAGCATTAATAGAGAGCAGTTCATTTTAAGTACATAAGTACATAAAACTGGGGGGGTCCTGAGTATGCTTTCGAGTTCTTCGCAAATCATAGCTCATCAAGCTTCATCAAAAAAAATAAAATAAAAAATCTGCTACAGTGCTACAGGAGATGTGGTTTTGGCCACTCACTGTTGTCATAGATGGGATTAGAGATGACAGGGGGTAGCACAATGCTGTAACGGCCAGTCTCATCCTGCAGAAAGACTTGGAAACACAGGCGCACCACGTTTAGGTCGTACTCCTCCGTCTGCAAGAGCTGCTCCCTTGAAACTGCAGGTTCAAACACACAGACATAAACAGCACACACTTTAGTACATATTTTCTCTTATTCTTGTTAATACTTGGGCAAGGTACCTAACCGTGATTGTGTATTCTCAAAACATAATGCTGTGCAATATCTGTAAAGCGTACTGTACTGCACTTTATTATTGGATTTTAATCCTGGCGTTCAGTAAAGTGGTCTTGCGCTATGGATCTATGTTTACATAGAATGGATAATCATGTTTTATTATTACTAAAATTGGGGGTGGGAGGGGCTCCAGCAGACTAATATGCCACCACTATGACCCGAGGATCGCTGATTCGAATCCTGGGATCATGTTGCCTGCCATCAGCAGCCAGAGCCCAAATGAGCACAATTGGCCTTGCTTTATCCGGATGGGTAGATGTCTCTCACTCCCCACATTACTTCAGCATGATGCTGGCCGGCATGGACGTCTGGTAGCCGATGCATCTGAGCTGGGAACCCGGTGCTTTCTTTCGAGCGCGTTGGTTGCCTAGTGACGTTGCATTAGTGACCGTTCAAAAAGAGGTGGAGGCTGCTTGTGCATGTGTCAGTCCTCACTCTCTTCCAGTGCTGGAGGCATTACAGGAGATAGTAATGAGAGAGTACTAACAAGTAGGTTGGGTAGTGGTTAGGAAAATGACATGACAATATTTTGTCATCATGATACATTTTGTCCTCATCATAAACAGTATGCTTTCATGGATATTGCCAGTACTTAAAAAACATTGAATATCATCAATGTCATTGTTTTTGACAGCAGTGTTTACAAAGTGCATTTTGTATGTGTTGTTATCCATATTGTGCATCACGAAAATGCTTTTAAGTATTGCAATACTGAATTCTTGTCATAGCATCTCCCCCACACACACAACTACAGTTATTATTACAAAGATCACATTTAATCTTTGTATTATCTCACCATTAGAGGTGAAATAAAAGAGTAAAGAGGACAGCCAGGGGTGGGTGAAAGGAAGCAACCAGACTGCTTTGTCACGAGAATGACATTGCATGAGAGTGATAGCCTAAGAAATGACTTAATTCAGATCTCTGATTATATCAGATATCTCTGAGTGACTCTTTCTCTCGACGTCAAACCACTGCAAACACTACTCAGCGGTATCCCCAGGTATGTCACTGACACATATGCCCACACACAGAGAGGGAGAGAGAAACACGCACACACATATACACACACACATACTCACAACCCACGCCAAATGCGTGTCAAGATGTTTCTCAGTGTGTGCAGTGCTAGCCCACTCTTTTTCTCTTTCAGGAGTCTGTCGGCCGCTCGTTTTGCAGTGGACTATCCCGCCTACTGCTGGTGTGACGTGCGGCTGACAGACTGAGGTGAGGTCACAGGTGGAAATATCACAGCGAGAGAGCTCGGAGGGCTCGGTGACGGATGACGACTCTACAGCGAAGAGGCTGCTAAACTTGACGCTCAGAGCACTGCCTCTGCTCAAACCACAAAAGCACCCAAGAGGGAAAAAGAGAGGGAGAGGAGGATAGATACTGAATGGGAGTGAGTGTGCACACACACACATGGGGAGAGAAGCAGACACACTCACAAAAAAAGGCTAAGCAGGCAGATAGCTGATAAATTGAGAGAAGGTGGGAGGCTGTGAGTGGGTGTAGAAGTTAGAGGCAGGGTGTGAAAATGAGGAGGTGGTGTGCGTGCATGCTTTTCTGCATACATATATATATATATGTACGTGTGTGTGTGTGTGCGTGAAGGGACACACAGGAACGCATAGAGGAACACACAAGCCTTGTGGGTGTCGATAGGGCGAGCATTTGGGTTAGTGTGGGCAGGTGGCGGACGAAAGAGGGAGTTCATGACGAGAGATGCAGAGAGCGAGCTGAGGGAAAGGTAGATCCTCCATTCAGTGGGCACGTTGCCATTAACAGCACCTACACACCTCAACAGACAGCGCACTCTGTACACAGTTTCTCACATCACTCATGATTTCTCTTTACCTCATACCCAAGCCAGGCATCGTCATCCTTTTAAATATTGTTCAAATATTAGTCAAATAGCTGTAGAAAATACACTGACACACTGACACTGCATGAGTCAAAAGGCCAATAACAGTGGGACAACATTAGTGAAAGTGAGATCATTACTGGCTCATCCTCCCTTATGCACATGACATCACAACTAATATCAAAAGTGTTCTCACTACAGTGACGCAGCCAAGAGGACTGTCATTCATAGTTGAATTAGACATAATGGTGAGCCATGGAGGTGGGGTAATATGGTGCTTATTGTAGTAAATTACAGCAAATTACACTTTCTCAGTACATTCACCAAACTTATTAACTTAACATAAACATAAAACAGTACATAATGTGTCAAAATTATATAAATAATATAACATAAAACAATAAAATACTGCACTAATGCCATTTAAATAGAATTATGTATGTTCTCTGTCATTAAACCTAGTCTGTTATTTAGGCACTCAGGATATTCACAATAAGCTCAGAAAGGCAAACTGTGATGCAGTTTACCACAACAACTGTAAAATATTATGATATTGCCTGCCCGATACATGATGTTACATGTCCACCATATCTTACATCCTTTTAAGACTTCTGTGTGAGCTTCACATACTGTATCTGAACAGAAAGCACTGGTTTGGTTTTAGGAAGGAACAGAATAGGACACATCATCGGTTCAGGAAGCACTGAGCCCTCACAGCAGAAGTGAGAGCAAACACCAAGTCACCTTGGAGATTAACCTAAATGACCAAGAGGAAGCAATAACAGGACAACGTAGCCTGTTCTGAAATGTCCTTTTGCAGTGACTCCTCACAGTGACTGCACACAAGCTGAGGAGAAGCAATCACTTTTGAGGATTAAGTGAGCCCTCAAGAGTCAAATACAATACCTGCTGATTCACACTGAAGCTTAGTGAAAATATTCTATTCAGCACTAAAACGGCTTTTGTATGAAACAACCTGTAAAACCTCAAAATTGTTCTACTGTTGCCCTTTTAGTGCTACCAATTAGTAATTAACCACTTGGCACCTGTAAATTATTTAAACGTGACCATGTACAATAAATAATTTATGGTTTCGACTTCCTCTGGTTGTTTTCAACCAGCGCATACACAGTTTTTTTTTTTTTTTTAAAGGAGAGGGCCTCTATTCCTGCTCTGAATAAATTCCCCCTGGTCACATGCAATGCAACACCGCAGGCAGTTGTGCAACAGTTTTGCTTAAAAAAGAGAAGTGAGCTTTTTTTTCTTATACTAATGATACCACCACAGTTCAACACAATGACTGTAGGAATAACATAAAGGAAGTCACCGGTCTGTATAATGTAGTGATTTACAATGAGTTGCCTGTTTATACAGTTTATTGACAAAAGTATTGGGACACCTGCTCATTCATTTCATTGTTTCTTCTGCAATCAAGAGTATTAAAAAAAAGAGTTTATCCTGATTTTGGTGAATTAACTGTCTCTACTGTCCAAGGAAGCTTTCTACTAGTTTCCAGAAAACACAGTTCCACCACTACACAGCTTAATGCTCTAATGTTAGAAGGGTAGAAGAGATTGCTGATGATTTGTGTGAGCAATACAAAAAAAATAAAAAGAAGTGATCTCACCATTAAAGGGGTTGATGCCTCGGTTCACTCTCTGCATAATGGCATCTCTAACCTCTCTTCTCCTCACACATTGGATGCCCAAGTTCTGGAAGCTGTGAAATTAATCAACTGACTGTTAAACATAGTTTCTAAGTCCTTAGACTGAAGGTGAAGAGAGAAAACCTTGGATTCATTCAAATTAGAAGATTCCAGTAACTCAATGTCCAATATGGACCACACCAATAGCAACCACATAGATTTTCTGAACTGTTAACCATGAGAGATGGCCAGGCAGATAATTCTGCCTGGGGGGGTGGACAAAACACTGCAGCTCTAAGGTACGCATTTTGCATACTAGGGGAATCCCCTTGCTGCTTCCCTTCTCTGAGGACTTTTTTTTGATATATTAAAAAAAGATGGACAGAGGACTGTAGCAGCATGCACATAGTGTTTGTGTGTGGGTGTGGGTATGTGGGTGTATGGTATTCTGACATTAAACACGCTAAGAGAACAGGCAGACAGGAATGACTTTGATGTGGAGCTCAGTAATGCTTTAACATCATTAGGGAAAAAATGGCAACAGGACAAAAAGAAACTTGAAAAAAGCGGTAGATCTTTTAAGCCAACTGATATCTTTAAACATTCTCAACTGACTGTTCCATCTATCTGATGTTTCATGTAGATTTAAAACATATAATGTATTTAAACATCACAATTCAGCATTTAGGATGCATTAGTTATTTAATAGGGCAGACTTACGCAATAACCCTGCGCTCAGGTCCAAACTCTGCCTCGTAGTAACCATCCTTACAGTCTTTTCCAACCAGGTCATGTGGATGTGGTCTGTAGGGCTCATTTTTGGTTACTAAAGACACACACACTTTTCCTTTTCCACAGTTATTCAGGATCTGACAGGAAAAAGAAGAAAGCAGTTAAGAAAACCAGTTGCTGTATAGAGAAAAGTATTAAATATATATATATATATATATATATATATATATATATCTTTAATACAAATGTATTACCAGTACCTGAATGCTTGGATAAGTTCTGTTATTATCAGAGCTTCTCTCTCCAGGTATACTGCCCGCTGAACGACCCTCGCACTTATACCTGAAGCGCATCCCTCTTTGCTTGGGTTGCTCAAAGATCTGAACACAGGGTTCTCCCACTAATGAAATACAGAGGTGAGACAGTAAGTATCGACTGCAATAATCTACAACAGTTTACATCAGCAAACCATAGAAGGCACTGTTTAGACAGGTGTCTAGCAAGCATCAACGCAGAGAGCCCACAGACATCGCAATCCATTCACAGGTAGCTCTGAGGTCATACAAGACCCGCTGAAGTGTAAACATCTAAACATCTGCAGACCACGGCATTTTCCTCAGAACCTGCTCGAACCACAGCCAACACAAAACCGACATCAAATAATTTCCCCCTTTGCTACACCTGTCAGTGCACTGCTCACATGCACTCCCATGTCAGTGGCCCACAGTGGACCACAAAAGCAGAGTATGATTATCAAAGCTCTGTCACACACCTGCTTAGACAACACAGCTGTGCCTGGCATGAGATGCTCATGTCTCTTCATACACACGTGCAGATATCTAAAGGCACGGTGTCCGTCCATACTCACACACTTATTACGTATACGTATTTTTTATTGATATTTTTATTAGGACTTTTTGACCTTTTAAGCTGGTAGCATTCTAATACTGTCCTTGTGAGGTCTAATTTGATCTGCATTAAGGACAAACACACACAGACACACACACACACACACACACACACACACACACACACACATAACCTCCTTAAGACTAGCTGTGTTGTAGAGCAATGTCCTCAGAGCAGACCTCACTCACGTCTACCTGCCCTGCATGTAAGACACAGGAAGTGACTGTCACTCTACAAACCTGAACTGAGTAACCCGACCATGTCAGAAAAAGAGGGAAGTAGATAAAGAAAAAAGGAGTAATAAAGGCAGTTCTAGATAGTTATAAGCATGCTGGGCGTAGAGAACAGAGTTACACTTGACAGAGAAGAGTAATATGAACTTACTGTTCAGTGTGGGAAAAGGAGCTGTGCAAGAAAAGACAGAATAATTCAGGAAATCAATAAAGTTGAACAAACAAGTGCAAAATCAAGGCATTTGCTAACAATACTGCTAATGGGAACTTGAAGTCAGAACCAGTGGCCAGAGGTTCCTCATTTTGATTTCCTGGTGCAGATTTACTCGTCATGGATTTTAGTCAAATCGTTCACGTAGGCTACTCAGTTTCATCGAATATGATTTTTTTTTAATTATTATTATTTCTAAAGTAATTTGTTATAAGGTAAAATCGAAAGAATATACAGTCCCATACTGTTTCTGGTCGAAACTTCCTCTGAGTTGTGAAACAAGAAGCATTTAGTAATTTAACGGATGAACTGGTTATTCAAGTTACAACAAGCAGCCATCAGTTACAGGAATCAGGTTCATAAACACAGAGAGTTTCAGCTAGCAGAAGGGAATAATCCATCCACAGAGAACTTTACAGCTTCGTGTAATTTCAGACCGTTTACTCCAAAACCGTAAAGGCTATTAGTCACTGCTGTGAGTTCAGGCTGGGTGACTGGGGAGTCATACAATACAATTATTCGAGAAAAGCTGTTAAGGCGTGAAATAGCTTACTGTTACTCACCATCCATTTTGGTGGACACCCTTGTTGCAGCGTCCAGTGTGTATGTGTGTGTGTGCGTGTGTGTGTATAAGATCTGAAGTGAATGAGTAAACTGCTACTCCAGAGGTGAAGGCGCTGGGGAATTCCCCCTTCAGCAGAACCCCTCCCCTTTGTCGCCTACAGCCAATCACACACGCAGAAGACGTAACGCGTAACACATTTCAATTAGAAACGGACTTTAATATTTTTTTATTACATTTCATGTCTCGTATAGATGTCACACAAAAACTATATATCTCCTAAAATGGCAACTTTACAGACGAAGGGGGAAAATTAATTTAATGGCCGTCAATGTAATGCATTTCTATTGGTCCGTTGTTCCAGATATGAATTATATCAAAAACCGAGACAGACAATTATATATTGATAGATAATCTATCTATCTATCACCAAATATCTATATCTTTATCACAAAATAGTGTGAGATTGTGTTCTTGACAGTGTTATCTATCGATCCGTTGGTCCAAATTGATTCCAATTATACCAAAACTCGAAAATGGCAAAACGGAGATAAAGGTTTATGAAGGTTACTAAACACACACACACACACACACATATATATATATATATATATATATATTCATATATATATATATATATTCATATATATATATATATATTCATATATTCATATATATATATATTCATATATATATATATATATTCATATATATATATATATATATTCATATATATATATATATATATTCATATATATATATTCATATATTTATATATATATTCATATATATATATTCATATATATATATATATATATGTGTGTGTGTGTGTGTGGTTGGTGTGGCGCAACAGATAACACCACTACCTGCCAGTAAGCTAGTGCGTGAGGTCAGTATGCTGCGCTACGCCAATAAGAGTCCTTGGGCAAGACTCCTAACACTACATTGGCCCTCCTCTGTAATACGAGTAACCTTATAAGTCGCTCTGAATAAGAGCGTCAGCTAAATGCCATAAATATAAAAACTGAAGGCCATGTATGCTCACTCATTTTAAATAGGCACTTAAACTTGACAGCCTTTCCATAGCAGTCTACCTCGGATCATTCCTGATCATTACTTCTAAGTGAAAACGACCTTCAAAAACATGGGAAAGTGTTGAAGTTTTGTTTCTTTTGTTAGACCAAACAGCGTAAGGCATAAACCAAGAGTTTTAAAACCTTCCAAGACATTTCTCATCCAAAGTTTTCTCTTAATAAAATAAATAAATGAATAAAAGATGCTTATTATTTACAGTCCTCTGCTGCAGGACTAGCCCGTACAGCTCTGGCACAGCTTTACACTACATGTTAGTAGACTGCTGCGAGGATTTGCCAACAGTCAACCCCGACCGCATTTGATTCATTCTGGACCACAACCCCCCCCCTCAAATATACTGGGTGACGCTCCATCACTTCAGAAAACGCAACCCCACTACTCGCTGCTGGGGGTCTTTCCACCTGATGTTTGGTTCTGGACATGTACAGGGACTCGTTCACGCTTTTTTTCCCCCCACAAAGATGATATGAGCAGCGTATGTAAGTAAAAAAAAACCTTAACAGCTTCAGCTTAACGTGGCTGAATCCACCAATTCTTCTAACCGTCTTGTGCAGGCTGTAGGTGTGGTGGTACGGATTCGCTTAGCCAGCCGTCATCTGAAGGGTAATCCCCTCGTGACGTCAGCGACCAACACGAACGAATGGGAATCTCCCAGAAAAACAACACGAACAAGGAAGTAACAGATCCAATGGGCTTGTCGGGTTAAGAAAATTAACATTCTCCACAATTGTGGACTAAAACCCGTTTTTACTACAATGTGTGGAAGGAGTTTGAGAACTATATCCACGGTTGATAAAGTCTGATCCTGCCTTGGACCATAAATAAAACACAGGCTAGTGGAGCGACGGTCTGCCCTCAACAAGAATCGCAGAAACTTTTTTTTTCCTCTTAAAGAACTGATAAAGATTAAGTTAAGAAAGGAATATACTGTTCTGAACTTATAATACAAAAATTAATGCTACAATACAAGAAACAAACCAAGTATGAAATCCTACTCGTCTCGTTATACGGCATCTTCTGAGCAACGTACGGACAAAGTCCTATAAAGTAATCCCGTAATACTTCCTACACTCCTATTTTCCACAACCTCAAATTCTTTGGCCAATCTTTGGACAGTGTTCCAGCTCACAGCACCAGGTTCAGCACAGCTTTTTCTTTCATTCCTCTCTGAGGCAAAACTCCTGAGGTTTGCTCGCGTCACGCTGTTCAGGGCAGGAGCAGAAAAGGATTATTCCACCAAACTTCCTATGGGGAAATCTGCTCCTCCGCGCAACACAATGGAATTTACAGAGTTCTATAAACAGACCGATGAGTAGTAAAGACAGCACACTGACGATGGGGTTTTGTGAAATTTTATGGTCTCAGTTTAAAGGAGGCAGAATACATTACATACAAAAATACACTTTGAAATACAACTTTTGTCCTAAGAAAGGAAAGAAAAAGAAAGAGGAAAAAAAAAAAACAAAAAACAAAAAAAAAAGTCTGGACAGGTGTGTTCACTACTATATAATGTGTACCCATGTATAGTAGTTTCCCCTAAAGCAAGTAACAAGAATATCCAAAACTGAGCGGTGTAAATGACATTCTGAAAAACTCCAACTGCAATGCCTGCGATATAAAAGTTACATGGTACAAATAAGCAAGTATAAATAAAAGGTTAAGGTACCCCAAAATGAATAGTAATAAGCCTCTCTTTAAATACATATGGATGCTTCTCTGTACACCTGTGGGGCAGAATAGTGGTTTATGGAAAGAAAAGAAAAAAAAAAAAAGGGGGGGGGGGCATGCGCAACATATCCACTTGTCATTTTGTTCTCACTGAAATGAAGATGCTGCCAAAAAAAGCAAGAAAAAAACCTCCATGGGAGGCGTGGGGTGAAGCCCTAAACTCAGGGAATAAATCGGTCACTCATTCACACACACGTGCTCACACACTCTTGGTCATCCAGCAAAGCTATAAACCATTTCAGCAAAAACACAAGCCTAATCATGACCTGCTCAGTAATCCCAGCCCTACAGATCATACCCAATGGCAGCCCTCACACTTTGTGCTAGGCAGGGTACACACACACACACACACACACACACACACACACACACCTGTGATGGGGTTGATGTATGTAAATGGGTCATGGTTATGAAAATTCAGGCCCACTCGCCGCCCCCCTCCCCAGTACTCCTCAAACCCCTTTCAGAACCTGACAACAAAAGACTGAAGGAAAAAACACTTGACAAAACAAAACAATGGGGGAATTCTCTTTAACGGGAACAAAAAGGTATTTTTTTTTATACTTTTTTTTTTGTTAGTAAAAACTACATTAGAATGGCATAGAAAGACTAACAATGATTTTAAAGACATTATATACAAACTACACCTACTGTACAAGTTACGCTTCAAAACACTTTTCGAACGGTGTTCTTTTAGCAAGCATTTTGACACATTAAGGCTGTTTAAAAAAAAAAAAAAAAAAAAAAAGTTATACTTTACATTGATAATGTTTTACAGCGCCATCTGAAGATTAGATGCACAAGAGAGGCAGCCAGAATTTAAAAACACTTGCTGGCCACAACTGTCTGGCTCTGTGCATACAGCTGTCAGAAAGAGGGCAATTTAATCCTGCAGTGGCTGGGACAATCGGCGTTACCTGTGGAGATCTTACCGCTATCGGTTAAGAGTCAACCTGATAGAGTTCTTTATGACGCGCAGGTTGCTTGTGGGAACTGGAGAAGAGGCATCAGGCAGTTCATTACTGGGCAGTCTCTGAAAGTAAACAAATATATGTGACAGAATCCAGTTTAGTCCGCATTCTGTATAATGAGAAACAGAACAGCTGAAATACCTGTGTCCTTGATGTATCAATAGTCGGAATGGGCATTGGCTTAGTCATTGTAAGATGGTCCTGCTTTAAAGAGAGAGAGAGAAAAAAAAAGAAAAAAAAAAAAAAAGAAGTGCATTTATAGATGACCGTTTACAATACAATGGGCCAATGTGGTAATCTGGGAAAAGAATAGGCATGTGTGGACTAAAGACCTACCACTGCTGGGCCATCTTCTTGATCCAGTCCATTACTAGAAGGCGGGTATGGTTCTTTAAATGCAGAATCATCTGATAACATCTGTAAAAGAAACACAAGATCCAGGAGATTCTTAAAGGGAAGTACTTTCAGACACCACAGTCAAGTTAAACCTAAAAAGGAAATATAAAAAGGCCTGCGTTGTCAGTGGTGAAAAGAGCAAATGTGATGGGAAAACCTTCAGCAACGCTAAATTACTAATTAATGCCTGTAAAAGGAATTTAACAAAAACAAGAAGCTACAAATACAAAACACAGACCATAGAGGAAGGACACGACACATACTGCTTTGACCAACTGTCGCTCACTCCAGCTTCACATACCTGCTCTGCGTCTTTGAGCTTCTTGGGTGGCTCCTCCAGAGAGGGCGAGTGGGGTCTCTTGGGGGCAGCGCCATTGAGGCCATTGGGCAGGTCCGATGGGCTGGCGTTGGGCGAGCTCATACGTGGAACGACGTTTCGCCCCACCACCGTGGGAATAGTGCTGCCTACTGGAGGTGCTGTGGGCTTGGCAACCGGCGTAGCTGAAGATTCTGAAGAGATGAGGGAAAGAAGAGAATTACACAAACATGAAATTATGGAAAAGAAATAAATATATTATATTTACTTCAATTAAAAGAAACACATGCTTACTTGCTTCAACTGCTCCAATGACTGGTATGGACATTCCCTGCTCTGTCCTTGGAGGAGAAGACTCACAGACTGGAGAGCTATCCACATACAATGGCACTGGATGCTTGGGAGGAGTAGTGCTGTGAAACACAAGACATCAAGGCACGTCAATAAGTAGAACAGTTTCAGTAAACAATCTGAACTTTTCTAGTTGCACTTGCTGAAACTACCTTTCGTCAGGGGTGGACATGGAGTTGCAGGGTTTACTGACTGGTGTGGGGGAGCTGAACGGTGTGCCTGTATCTGTGTCTCTGGAACTATCAAGCTGACTGCCATCTAGCGAACAACGTTTTGAACCTCCTCCACTAGAACTGCGGTTCAGATCGCCAAGACTCTGATGAGAAAGAAGAGGAGTGGAGGGGGCACAATTAAACAAACGCACACACTTCAGTAGAAAAAGTATTAGCCACTGTTCAAGTCAATATTTCAACTTTTTAATTTTTCTACCTTCTTCTTGCCCCTGTGTACCAGCTCAGCAGGAAGGTACTGGTGCAGCTGCTTCTTCTTCACATGTGTGGCTTCAATGGTCATCCCATCCTTTAACATGTTGATGTTGCTGGCCTGCCTATAGACTGTACAGTAGGTAGAGTCAGTCAGCCAAAACTGCACCAAAATGTAGTTCCTTCACTGGTACCTCTTGCCATCTCATTTATTTAAAAACAATATTGCACAAAAAGGCAGATACAAAAGTAATTACCAGTGTCTGTAAAGGACTGGATGTCATAAGTCAGATCAATGTTCACACAGTCCGCATTCTCCAGTTTTTTGAAGTTGATTCCAATAAACCACATTGAGACAAATTCATTTCTGTAAAATTAAGTTCATAGATTAATATCAAAGGCCACTAAAGAGAGTGTTTCCTTCGCATATTTTGAATATAGTGCAGAAAAGGGGACTTTCTAAAAGACTATGGCAACAGGAATTCTGTACCATTACTGAACAACTGATATATTGCTGCATAAGACGCAAAAATCTTTCCAACCAAGCCACTCACTTGGCCAGCATTTACACTGTTTTAAAGTGTGTTGTGCCGAACATCAGTTCTTGTTGTGATTTTTTGTGTCAGTTACTTATTGATATTGAAACGGCATAAAATTTGCACAATTAAATACAGAGTTGAAATGAAGATACTTACTCATTGCGGTTCTCTTTTGACCAGGGGAAAGACTGAGGGTTTACATGCGCAAGAGTGATGTATTCGTTGCGCTCCAAATTCCCAACCAGAACTCTGATCTTGGACTCTACCAATCCAACCCTAAGGTGAAAAAGTTAAAAGGTTTGATGGGGACACATTTGCAAAAGCGGTCAACTGATTCATCAAGCTCACATCTTTAATCTCATAGAAAAGTAGTAATATTATATTTTTTCTCTTACCATTCTAAGTGGTTCTCCTCAGTGGACGCACTGGCAGTAAGGACAATATAATGCCTGTAACCAACATATAAACAAGTCAATGCCTTGAGTCTCAACATTACAGTGAGTAGAACTGCAGCATGATTGTTAGGTACTCACTTGTACTTCTGGAAGAAGTTTGGTGGCTCAAATAACTTCGACCAGTCTGCCTTACCCTGAAGGATTTCATCTGTAACTGTAAGGCCTGAAAGAGGGGTAGATTTTAATATAGTTTAATACAGTTTAAATATACACAAACATGTGCATGTGAACAAAACACTTGAGCATGGCTTAATTCTTGAATACAAACCATATTTGAATTCCTCGCTCATGATGGTGCGTGTGGAGGTGGAGACGTTGTAGGTGGAATTCTGCTGGGGGTATGCAGGTGTGATGATTGGCATTAAATGGTACCTGTCTGAAGGGTTTACCTAAGGACACCAAAAAAGAAACTGTAAAATGTGGGCCATGCGTCACAATGTAAACAACGCCACTATTATTTCAGAATGGGCTTCATCTTACGTCCAAAAAGACACTCACCCGTGGATCCCAGACAGGCAGATTCAAGTTGCTGTCTTCAGGCTGTTTTAAAAGCACAGGGTTGGGCCACTCCCTAAAGAAATACAAATTGTGTGTAAAAATATATGTTGTCAGTTAAAGAACACAAGGTGTGTATAATTATCAGCAATAAGCTCACTTTTAAGGACCTCACCATTTAGAGAAGACAAGGAAGAACTTGTGCACAAGTGTGGCAGCCACAGCATTCGGGTAAAGCTGACAAGTTCTAGCCACCAGCATGGCCCAGGATACACCACCCAAGAAGCCAAGCATGTTGGAGTAGATCCCACGACCTGCAGAAAGCATTCAAAAATAAGGAAAACAAATGTTTCTTCCCAAATAACTTGTCCTTCACCAGAGCAGAGTACATTTCATAGATACACAGCAGTCCAAGGGCAGAATTCACAAACTTTCCCAGAGGGTGTCACTATTCACAAAATGCAAATTTGTGAATTCTTGGCCAGTGACAATGTACATATTTGCTGATGCAGATACATTAACATAAATAAACCAGAAATCAAGCTACCTTAACACCAATCTTTTTGTTTTTGTTAACTGCAATGAAATGCATGGGCTACGATGCAAAAGAACTGTGAGACAGTGAATAACACAGACACCAAGTGTAGGCCAGAGTGCAAGAATAATTGTCTGGTTGTGTTGTGCAGCCACCTAGTGGTTATTAATCGGTATTACTTCATAAACACTTGAGAGGGGGTCCTGTAATCATTAATACTGCAAACCATTTAATATTTCTCCCACTTAGTCTTATTTACTATTCAACATAAAAAGCAGACATTAATGTCAGATGCCTCCAAAGACAAATAAGTAGTTATAAAGAGGAACAGGAAAGTGGAGTGTTGGAATAACAGACAAATTAAAATAACTGAAATAACTAATGAAAACTGAATTGGATGGATTTTATAGAATTTATCTGCTGCAGAAAGCATCCTCTCTTGTACTTTTGCCTATACCTGATATGTTATTTTCATTTTCAACAAGCAGTGCTGTTCAAAGGTGTTTAAGCAAGTAATGCGTGTGCGCCACCAAGTGGTCATGCAGTATTATGAATTACTCACTGCGAGTTAATGGCATGACATTCAGAAGTTATTAAAAATGTTGTTGGCAAGTTAAACTTACGCTTGGCCCACAGTTTGATGGCTCTCAAAGTCAGTCGGAAGTTCTCTTTATCAGGAACCAAGTGCAGGATTTCGTCAGTAACACGGCAACCTGAACATACAATTCGTTGTTGCGGCAGGGAGAGACATAACCGTATACATTAGACCAAGTACATTTAACAGTAACAAGCTTTAAAACACATGCAGAAGGAATTGAAGAGATTACCGTTTAGACTACGAATACACCTTATGTCCAGGTTTCTGAGCAGAGAGTCTCCTCTCAGGTCCAGATTATCAGGTATAGACTGCAGGGCAAGTCTTGCAAAAAGCAGATCAATCTGTGGATGGAATGTTAAAACTGAATGAAAAATATATTCATATATCACACAGTAAGACTTTCAATATCAGACCTTTGCTTTTGATAACAACAAATCGGAATATCTTTTTTTTCTAAACAATTTTATCATTCAATGCTGAATGTTTTAAAACGTTTTTGCTTTGGACACATGGTTATGCCAACAAACCTTTTATGCAGGGGTTCTTTACATGTAAAAAGGTTTCATCTGAGCTTATTGGCAAATTACTTTTTCCTAAACAGATCACAAGGTAAGCAAAATTGGTTTTATAGCACTGCTCTAAAGAACAATTCTGTACTCCATATCAGCATTTGAGGCTATAATCAGGCTAAATACAGTGAATTAGCATTTCAAATTCAAAATAAACAATCTGCAGTCTATATGGTCATTAAATTCCATATGTATAGACAGGATCTGTACTTTGGTGTGAGTGTTAACCCTGTTGTTAGCTTAATTCAGCTAAAAGAAGGGAAAGTTGGCCCGTTTGCCACATTTAACTTTTGATACCTTGTGCAACTTTTCTGCAAAGTATAGTCAAATAATCTGCTTTACCTCAATACCGTCAAACTTGAATTTGATCACTGGTACAAAGGCATCTTCCACAGCCTAAAAAAAAAACAAAAAAAAAAAAGAAGATGAAATCATGAAATCACCTGAGCACAAATCTGTAGAAATTAAAATCTAAATCAGCATCAGCAGGTAAAGAAACAGCAAAGAAAAAGTACTCACCCGAAGGTCCCGGATTTCATCATGCTGTTTCAGTTTTTCAAAGAAAGATGAGAAAAAGTCACTCCTCTCAACATGACGAGGTGCTACACAAAGGGCATCTATATCCGCCCCTGCAACAGAACACAGGTTTGACATTTTTCATTTTTTTGTATCAAATTGACATACATGCAGTGTTAGTGCTTGACTTCAGAGGTGAAGATGTCCTGCTGACCATGAGCAACCATACCTTTTGTGTGCACCCCCAATCTGTAAGAGCCAAAGGTAAAGATTTTGCCTCCAACATTCACTACAGATGAAAGAGGCAGATTCTGTAACAGAAGATATTAGTTTAAGAATTGCACATAGTTTATTCAAAGCCTAATAAAAGGAGCCAAAAAGCCATATCACCTTTGATTCACTAATCTCTGCAATCCACTCTTTCACAAAAGAATTAAGTTTCCCAAGAACGGCAAGCCTGAGAAAGAACAGGAAAATGGTTTATTGGTAATATTTTATATCTCGAAACTGTTCATAGCAAGTAAACAATATTGCAGAACATTTGCCAATTGGTGAAGCAAGTTGTTCTATAGTGCACTAATTTATGATCGGTCACTCTGCATGTTAGTTGAACAGCAAAATTCTCAAAGCCTATATTCTCACTTACAGGACTGGATTTTAGTATATTCTTAAAGCTGATTTATACGTCCAATAAGATGAACTGCAACAAAGAGAAGCAGTTATTTGGTAAGCATAGCGTGCAGGACAGCATTCTGTACCCCCTTCTCGACTACATACAGATTTGCTCAATAAGTCAAGGCCAACTGACCGACTGTGTGGTGGTCTCGGAGATGGAACATAACCCAAACAGTAACCGGACCAGAACTAGCGCATAAACAAAACGCACTTTTGACAGGCGGTTCTCAAAGTCTCAGAAACCACAAAAGAGGCGCAGCCTCATACAACTTCGCATATGACCAAACACTGAGGTCTTCAAAACAATGCCTGCTCTTGCACAGATTTGACGTTGTAGAGGTATAATTTTGCCCCGAAACAGGATACTTTACACAATATACTAGGGCTGCTGAAATTAGTCACCATAGTCGATGATGTGGACCCTGAAAATGCATCAATATCAATATTTTAAGCAGATGCGGCTTTTAACATTTTACTTTAGTAGGATTACGATTTTAGGTCTCAAACTCAAATGATAAATGCTTTTCCTTATTACCACTACGTAATTGCGCCAAGAAGTCAGTCCTTTCTGGCTCCAGTCTGGCCGGCTCCATTTAAAGCTACAGCTTCAAAAACAATCAGGGCTGCAGCAGAGTCCAACTCAAATAGGTTTTTAAAGATTTCCAAAGAGCCAAGGCATCGAAAGAATGAGATCACCTGAAAGTATCACGAAACAAAAAAGGCGGGTTGTGCGCAAAGTTTCAAAGGCATACCACAGCAGCACTTGCACAATGCTGAGCACCTGATGAGAAACAGACAGGCGCCACTCTGGACAACAGACCGCCAGAAACTGCAAAAATCACAGTCACAGTGTTCATTTTTAAGGCTGGTTCATACCTCTGAGCAAATGCAGAGCGCACTGCAGCCCCAGACCACCTGTTCGGCTCAATGTTCATACCTCGTGAGCCACAGACACTGGCAACCCTGTCCTTTGACACCAGAGTTATAAAGATGAAAGCTGCTCTTTCCCACACAATACAAACAAAGGAAATATATCCCAGTGCTTATATGTAAAGGGATTTTGGGATTGCATAAATAACTAGGGGATGGTAACGTTATGGGTTTTCTCCAGAGATGACGTGATATCAGATCATTGTGAAATCTAATTTTTTGATGACCCATAACACCATTAATAGTTATTTTTATATTTTTAAAAACTACATAATATATGTCATACATCTGTGCACTCTAAAATTAATGTAAAAAAAAAAAAAATAAAAAATAATAATAAAAAAAAAAATATATATATATATATATATTTTTTTTTTTTTTTTTCTTCCTATTATTAATATATATTAATATATACACACCTTTCCCTTCCTCCGACTCGTTGGCCATTGTTAAGCACATTTCTTTGTGCAGGGAAATTGCTGAAGCTCAAGTTCAAATTTAGTTTTGCACTTAATGTAATATTTTTATTTACAGTTTTGCCCAAATTAAATCCAAACGTAAATTCCCGAACTTTTTTCCGATAAATCAACAAAACGAATCAATAGAAAGATAGTGGTTAGTGGCAGCCAGTATACAGTACACCCCCAGGTTTTACATAACGCTCACCTGTGATTAAGCTCATCTTCATCCTCAAACACTCCAAAAGGTTTCATGGCCTCTATGAGCTTCTGAGTGTACAGACGGTCAATCTCTCTGGGAAAGGCCAGGCTGATCGAGGACGTGATCCCATAGTGTTTCTGAGGCTGCTGCCCGCTAAGCATATTGTTACTGATTCTGATGATCGGAAACAAAACCGCACATTTGAAGACACATCTTTATTAATAGACACAAACTAGTCAGGACCACAGCCCTTAAGGTCTCAAATGAGAAGTGGACTGCAGTAACAAATAGTTAACATCTAAAAAAGAAACAATGAAAAGGTAAGAGGTGGAAGTTAGTCCAGGCAACTAGCAAAAAACAAACACCATATTACTTCATATTAAGCTATGGCACAAGCTGAGTGTCGATTGATCACAAACACTACCCAAAAAATTGGAAAACACTGGCTTATCCAATCATTCTTTCAAAATCAAGCTTATTAATAGGGATATGTTTAACGTAACGGGTACACCCACAAATAGGTGAATTCACATGGTGCACTTTGAGCATAGACTGTGGGATATGCACTAGTAACCTACACTGAATGGAGGTTAAATGTATAAGGAAGAAACAATGAATACCACAGATAAACAGAAAACAAGTTTGTCTTTGATTTGTTTGGAGTAACTGTCTACTGTCCAGTTAAGGCTTTTTATTAGACTGATGACCACCACCTCACCGCACCTCATCCCAAAGGTACTGGATGGAGCACCATCATTCCAGAGAACACAGTCCCAGTGCTCACAGGAATGGGGAAGAAAGGGAGGGGGGGCGCTTTAAACCCCTCTAGTTCACACCTGGCATTAGGTAAGGTGGCCACAGAGAGTCTTATTCTGCTGGCAATACTTCTCTACAGGGACTAGACAAGCTGTGGATGTGCATTTGCACGTCTGTCTCAGCAACGGGTGTAACCTGAAGTAGCTGAATGCATTAATTAGAAAGTGTGTCCACAAACACTCGGACATATAGCTAGCTAGTGTACATGCCTTCCCACAAACACTAGACTATGGTGAGACAGGTGACTGGCCATTCCTGCTAGCTAAAAGCTAACAGTTACAAGCAGACTAGCTCAGAGAACTTAGCTAGCTATGCTAGCTAGCACTAGCCAAGTTACTCAGTTAGCTAGCTGGCTCGGGCGAGTTAAACACAAGCATCCTTACACGAATGCAAGCAGTGTAATACTGCAGTACACCGCCTCTTCTACCATACAAAGATCTAGCTAGCTCTTATTTTAAATGTTTTATTATAAGGCGGCTGAAGCGACTTCATAAACAAGCCAGCGCTAACTTGTTGTGGTCGACAGCTGAAGTTCACGCTACCGTGATTGAGCCATGTCCGATTTCCCCCTCAACTCCATAGATAGATGTTAGCTAAATAAATGGTCGTGTGAAATATTGAGTATCCTCAAATCTAATCTGCTGGGGAAGCTCTCTGTGCTCGTTAGCTTGTGTGTAGCGTCGATAGTTTGTTAGACAACGGAGTTCCGTTATCCTCTCCAACTTACAGATGCGATCTGTCCGGTAAACAAAGATAGCTAGCTAGCTAACCCACTGCGTTACTGGTGTAGCCACAAAACCAGCGTGGGAAACCATCACACGACGTATGGCTAGGTGATATGTCTGCACTTTGACCTGTTTGAAAAATCGCTAATGAAGCGATCAGTGTTTCAGTAAAGAGCAGTGGCTGGTTGTTGATATTGCCACCTGCTAATACGCTAGCTAGCAAGCTAGCTGAGACAAACACGTTAGCTGGCTGTTAGTGTTAGCCAGCCTAGCCGTCACTAATTTCGCAACTCGCTACCAGCAAAGCAAGAACCCAAAGCCGTCAATGCACAAGCAGTGTGAGTGACTTACGCTGACATTTCTCTCATGACCCTTCGTAGAAAAAACCTTATAGCTTAGATCGCAACAGTAGAAAACATAAACTCAGCCAGCAGCAGCCCCGTCTCTCTCTTTATAACAATAGTTTTACTCCAATATGGCGCCCACTGCTCCACCGTGTCCCGACACGCTTTGCGCCCAGACAGCGGTGACGTTGAAAAGATGCTCACTCGCATGCCCGCCTCAAGGCCCCCCATAAAGACTTCAGCTAGTGGTTTTAGCATTTTAGTAACGATGTTGCTTTGCTTTAAGTATCATCAGTCAGCAGTAAAACACAGAGCCATGCACTGTGCGATCACATTGCCCTTTTACAGACTTGTCTGTTGCTCCATGCTGCACCATGGGCCTGGAGGAACCCCATTTATCTTCACCTTGACTATACAGATGAATTCACTGGATGGTGTGTGATGGTGTGATAATATGATATACAACATTTATTCATGTTAAACACATACAGACACTCCTTATTTAAGACAGTTCATTACTTAGCTTTTGTGTATCAGTGCGACCTGTGGCCTTTTTCTTGTTTTCAAAGCATCACTGGCCAGTTCCATCACAAAGTCACAAGATAAGAAATGAGACGAAATGGCTACAGATGACCCACACATCTTTCCTCCTTCTTGAGAGTGTTACAAAAATGATTGCTGTGTACTAAATGTATAATGTTTCTGATTAGTTGTGTATTAACTATAGAATGTCTTTGATTAGGCTAAGAAATTATAAAATGATATAATTTGTACTGATCAGTGGTGTTTGAAAGGCCTAACTGTCTTCAGTTGCATAATCCAAGTATTGCCAGTAAATCGAATAACCATGTGTGGGTGCACTTCATTAAAATGTAACTTTTGTGTTTGAGGGAGGGAGTGCCAGGACAGACAGTCCGGAGCCACAGGACTGTACATTCTCTTTTTTGAAGGCCACAGAGGTGCTGAGAGAGCAGCTGCAAGGAGCTGATACTTGAGTTCTTCTCACAAAGGTACAAATTCGATGCAGATGTACGTGAAGGCATGCATGATGTACCTTCAACACGAAATATGTCAGAAAAACATTTTGAGACTTGTCCTGGAGGTTGGGACAACTGTCCTCACACCATATTACAGGGAGGGCTTTTGGGTCCATAAAAACTCATGTATGTGTTATACTCTTGTGAGTGAATGCTGTTCCCAGAGATCTCTGAGTGAATAAACTTTGTTTCCGAGGTAAACTTTCACTTGTGTGTTATCAGTGATTTCCCTTGATTCCCAGAGTCAACGAATGTGCGAGTAGGTCCATGGTGGATTATTAGGGGGACTACTCGACACTATACAAATGAATTCACTGGATGGTGTGTGATGGTGTGATAATATGATATACAACATTTATTCATGTTAAACACATACAGACACTCCTTATTTAAGACAGTTCATTACTTAGCTTTTGTGTATCAGTGCGACCTGTGGCCTTTTCTTGTTTTCAAAGCATCACTGGCCAGTTCCATCACAAAGTCACAAGATAAGAAATGAGACGAAATGGCTACGGATGACCCACATCTTTCCTCCTTCTTGAGAGCTACTTTTAGGCATAACCTGGGAGCAGAATTACCATTGTACCAGCATGTCTTAAGGCAGCCGGCACACTAAATGTAGCTGGCATTAACTGTGTAAGGTTTTTGAGTCTTTGGTAAAAAAATTATTCAGTCAAATGAAGACAGAGTCTGAAGATATGCGTTGCCAGTTTAATGATGGAAAAATGCTGGTCAAAACAAGTTTTTGATGATGCAAAAAATGATGAATCACAGGATACAAATCAGGTTAAAAATCAGGTTGAGTAAATACAAAGTCAAAAATCTAAGCCAGAGTACAAAGCAGAACTTCCGTGAGGAAGCATCGGCTGTCAACTTAGGGAGTGCGTTCAGTCTCAAGTCATAAGGCGGGTGCCCAAAAGACTGCAGTATTGCTGGAGGTTTTATACCCTAACGGGAGAGGTCACATCACCTCATCGCACAATGACAGGCAGTCAGCGACCTGCTAGAGGTCTAGATCTAAAGATAAGTGTCTCCTCAGCAACCTTCATCATGAATGTTCAGTACCTGATACAACAATTACAAACAATTACTCGCGATGAACTTGCCCACGAAGAGATAGTCCTTCCGGCGGGAACAGCGCGCAGGAGATCTGTGATGTGTGAAAGGGAGGAGGGAAGGATTTATTGCAGAAATAGATGTGTGTTTTGGAATGTACATATGTGAGGATGGGGGTTGTATTGATCATGGCGGGTGTCATGAGTGTTCTTGGAAATATGTGCGTGAGGGTGGGGGTGTATTGGTCAGGGTGGGTGTTGTAGGCCTTCCTTTAGAAATGTGTGTGTGAAGATGTGTTATCTGTGTGGCCAGTGTGTATGCGTATGTGGCCTTGGAGGAAAGGAACAGGGTGTGATGGATCTGTCTTTAGCACTACGAATGCATGCATAAACATGATAAAGGGGATAGAGTAAGGTGTCAGCTTGTTCCTCTGGGCTGGCTGCAAGACAAAATAACTTCGGCACATTGCATGCATTTCAAATGAACTAATACTACATTAAAAGCAGTTACATAAAAGTTTAAATGGTTCTAAATATGATTGGTAAACGATTAATATATATGATTAGCAAATGATTATATAATATTGTGAATAAGTAATGACCTGGGGTGGATGTAGACCAAGCATTTCTCTTACAAACTGCCACATCTTTAAGCAGCCAGAACACCAAACTGGTGCATCCTAAAGCAACAGGCTCATCATCTGGCACTTCTTCTGGAAAGTCTTTTTACTGTGGACACCAATGGATAGAAATTAACTATTACTACACAGAGTGAGATATCTGGACTGTGGCTAAATTCATGTCATCTGGGTTGAATGTCTATACATACAGTAAAATCTTTTGTTCAAACAAAACAATAAAAATATACACACGTGTGTAGGAACTGTTTGTTTACTGGTGTATTAGTAGAATTTAGGAAGTAGAAAAAGAAGTGCTAATTCAAATTGAATGTTAACATAATCGATTATAATGATTAAAAATCAACACCTGTAAACACTGTGGTGAATCATATATCCATACATTTCTTAAAACCTCACAGCGCAAAGAGACTTAAAGAACATTTATCATTGAGTGTGCTTACATTTATTCCTTGTTTTTCTTTCCTTAGTTGTTTTATTTTAAACTTTGGTTTATGCGCAACTCAGCTCTATGTGCAAATTTCTCTCATTTAAACCGTGTATCTCAATTTTTACAGTTTTTCACTTTTTAACACAAAGTGAATTTTGCCAGCGATTTTGTATATTGTATCAGTATCAACTTCATCAACAATTAAAATGATGAATGGACCAATAGAAATACACTGTGTACAATGTTTACACTGAATTCCATTAAATGTTAAGAACGTTTGTTCGTCTTCTGTAAAGTTGCTGTTTGGAAGTTTAATGTCTATAAATACAATGTTCAAGTGAATCAAGAGTATATAACAGTATTATATATATATATATATATTTCATTATTTTTATTAATTATTTTGGTAATGTATTCCCATTGTAAATAAAGTTGATCTAATATAATTTAATCACATTTTTATCTCAAAATGTTCCTAAACTCACCAGTCAATCATGCATTTTATATCCACTCCGTGTAAAGAGGTGTTGTTGACTCCTAACAACAGTGAAGGCTTTTTTAGGTTGGAAGGACCTCTGAGTTGGTGTTGATACATGTTTTTCACTAGAAACTTTTTCTATCCAGGGTTCTTTAGTGAATGGTTCTAGTTAGTACCAAAACTGGTTGTGCTATTCATATGCAAGCTTGTGATAGTACACTATATGTTTTGGCTGCACAATATTAAAGAATGTGGCATTGCAATATTCTTTGTTTTGCATTTTATATATAATAAATAAAGGGATTTTTTACCAGATTTCACTTGAAGTCAATGATCTAACATGTTATGATATTAATGATGCTCTCTGTGTATTCACGATTGGGGTAAAATGGACAAAATTAGGCACATATAATCTGAAAATGAGAACATTTCATTTTTTATCAAGCAGTAAAAAATTGAGTAAATATTTTCAGTTGACACTGCACATCCAATAAAAATGCTGAAACCATATATCGTGCAGCCCTGCTATATGTACAAATGTGGACACCCCTTCTAATGAATGCGTTTAGCTACTTTAAGTTGCACCCATTGCTGACACTGGCCCTGGACATGCTGAATTGTGAACACACACTCTCGCTGCCCTCTCAAACCCCCAATCCCTCTGACAACTTGAACCCAGGAGTGTAATGAGGGGTCCAAGCACCAAATATGCTGGAGCTTGGTGGTCTTCTTCTTCCTATTATTTATGACCTAAACGATGGACTGGACACACTAAATGTTGGTAAATTTCACACATTGTGGAGAACCTGCTGTATGATGTGCTGGTGGGTGCACCAGCTGCAGTAACGTGTGAGTTGGTGTGCCAGGTGCATTAACATGGGCAGGTTGATATGATGGTTGCTGTAAAATGTGCTAGTTGGTGTGCTGGATGCTGTACAATGTGCCAGTAAGTGTGCCTACTGCTTAAGTATGCTTAATGTGCTGGTGGACATGCTGATTGACATGTTGGTTGCTGTAAAATGTGCCTGTTGGTGCGCATGGCTGCTTAAATATGTGCCAGTTGGTGTGCCTGCTGCTGTAAAATGTGCGGGTTGGTGTGCTGGCTGCTGTTAAATGTGTTGGTTGGTGAGCTGGCTACTTGAATATGTACCAGTTTGTACCTGTTTAAGGATGTGCTGATTGATGTACCGGCTACTGTAAGATGTGCCGATTGATGTACCGGCTGCTAAAATGTGTGCCAGTTGATGTGCCAACTCCTGTACCACTTTCTTTAAGTTGTGGCAACTGCTTTATGACGTGCCGAATGGTGTGCCGGCTACTGTAAGATGTGTGGGATGGTGTGCAGGCTGCTGTTAAATGTGCCGGTTGGTGTGCAACCAGGTCATGTGTCAGCTGGTTTAATAAGAGCTGGCACCTGGCACACTTTAATTTTTTAGTTCTGCAATATACCTGCACTTAGTTCTGCAATATACCTGCACCTAGTTCTGCAATATACCTGCACATAGTTCTGCAATATACCTGCACATAATTGTGCAATATACTTGCACATAATTCTGCAATATACCTGAACATAATTCTGCAATATACCTGCACCTAGTTCTGTTATTAGGCCATGTTGGTTTGGTTTATTCTTATTGAAATGCTGAACAACTGTTTTATGGCAAGCCTTAATGTGACACACTCTGCTGTAGCACAACAATGCCCTCACACAAATAACGACATGTCTGAAACCGTTCACTACCTTGTGGAATTCTGTTCCTTATAATCGTGCACTGTATAGTGATCTGGATTTTCACATGTAGGAGATACTGATTAGGGCACAGGTTTGGACACCTACAGCTCTTTTTGAGCTGTTCATACTTCAAAAAAGAAAAAAAAGTTGCCACATATCAATATTGCATACTAAATGTATATTAATCTGATATATGATTCATCAGAGCAGCCACATCCACTGCAGCCTCAGCTTTTTGCAGATGGAAGGCCAAAATTCTAATATACAGGCATAAAACCTGTAGGTTTTTTCTTCAGAGATGTGAGAGCTTTATAAAAATGTGCTGCATAATCTTCAGACAAAACATGATATTCAAAATATTATTTGATTCAATAATTAGACCATTATTGTTAATTTGGGTTTACCTTACTACTTCTCAAGGTGAAACTGATGTTTTTCCCCCCTGATTTAAAGCACAGACTTGTCATTACCCTATTCATGGGCAGTGGTGAATGAAGAGCACAAATCCTGTACTACAGTAAAAAGCACAGTTGCTATTATTCCTGTGTCCTCCAGAATCAGAGTTACCTGCTTAGATCTTCTGTTGCTTTTTTATGTTGCAGCTAAAAATCTGTATTAGAAAATGATTTAAAATCTGATTGGCTGAGCTGTGTTTGAACCCATTGAAAAAACTCAATAAACTCACATCTGTCAGTGCCTCTGTCACAATAACTGAATCCTGTATTAATGTGTCAAGTCACTAAAACCGCTGCGCTGTTAATGGACTGTTATGCTGCTCGCATGGACCATCAAGTGTATTGACAGATGAAATAGAGTGCTCCCCTATACTCACCATTAGGCTTAGATTTTTTTCCCTCAGTGATTCACTGTAAACTGCAGTACAAAACATAAAATATAAAGAATATGTAATTGGAATGTCTGTGATTTACTTATATCTGTCTGGTATTAAACCCAGACCGAGTCCCAGTTGGTAAACTTCACTTCATATACACTGCTCAAAAAAATAAAGGGAACACTCAAATAACACATCCTAGATCTGAATGAATAAAATATTCTCATTGAATACTTTGTTCTGTACAAAGTTGAATGTGCTGTCAACAAAATCACACAAAAATCATCAATGGAAATCAAATTTATTAACCAATGGAGGCCTGGATTTGGAGTCACACACAAAATTAAAGTGGAAAAACACACTACAGGCTGATCCAACTTTGATGTAATGTCCTTAAAACAAGTCAAAATGAGGCTCAGTATTGTGTGTGGCCTTCACGTGCCTGTATGACCTCCCTACAACGCCTGGGCATGCTCTTGATGAGGTGGCGGATGGTCTCCTGAGGGATCTCCTCCCAGACCTGGACTAAAGCATCCGACTCCTGGACAGTCTGTGGTGCAACGTGACGTTGGTGGATGGAGCGAGACATGATGTCCCAGATGTGCTCAATCAGATTCAGGTCTGGGGAATGGGCGGGCCAGTCCATAGCTTCAATGCCTTCATCTTGCAGGAACTGCTGACACACTTCAGCCACATGAGGTCTAGCACACTGTAAACCCGAATAAGTTCAGTTAACTCAAATTTTTTGAGGAAACTGATTACCACAAACTATTTAAGTAGACAAACTCTATTATTTTAAGTGCAAAGAATATAACATTTTTATGTGCACTGAAATTTATAAACCTTATTATCTTGTACTCAATATTATTACATTTTTAGAACTATTTAAATTCAGTCTAACTTTACTTAAAATAACTGTATATGTTGTACTTAATATTTAAATGTTTTCTTAACTATACTAAACTACTTTTAATGAACACAAAAAATGTATACTGTAATAGTTTGGAATACTCAAAAAGTTGTATTAAGTTTAAATTAAAAATATTGTGTCAGACACACTTTTCATTTACTCAAACATTTCAACTAGAAAATACTCATACTTGACTAATACTTTACTTAAAACATTTGAGGAAACTAATTACCACAAAGTAATTGAGTTAACTTAA
Organism: Salminus brasiliensis; assembly: GCF_030463535.1. NCBI lineage: Eukaryota > Metazoa > Chordata > Actinopteri > Characiformes > Bryconidae > Salminus > Salminus brasiliensis. Next base: position 34,704,788 of record NC_132881.1, on the reverse strand, counting down.
CTCAAAATACCTTCACAAAAAATAAATATAAAACAAGGAAACGTTAATCTGCTAAAATTAACGTTTTATTTTAGCAAATCAGTAACCAGGATGCAAGTCATAAACCACTCATTTCAACAAATATATAAAACCCATTCTGAGGTACAATAAAACTTTGCTGAAGTCAAAACACATTACACCATTTAAACCAAAAAAAAAAAAAAAAAAAAAATGTATGGCTTTGCATAGGCTTGTCACAATAATCACATTGACTAATGGTACAATGGGTTTAATGAATAAAGCAAATGAGGAGCAAGTATGTCAGCTTTTTTGGTTTCATTTTATTTGCTTAACTTGTGCATAATGAGTATTTACTTATATTCCACTCACAAATTCTTAATATTAATAATTATTAAAAGTACATTGCTCTTTAAAAGGGTTTAATTGCATTATCATGCCATTATATTATCATTATATCTGTCACATACATTTGCCTTAAAATAACTTATTATTTTACTATTGCAATAATCTTTGGGCCAGTATATAGTACAATACATTACAGCAATCGTGACAGGCCTAGCCATGTATTAATAGGGCTGCTCTGCATACAATAAACTGAAAAAATATTCCATAAAATACAATAAAATAAAATATAGTATTAAACAAAATATGTTAAGCATGTTTAGTTAAGCCCTTAATGCTTAGTAATGTGTACCTGTGCAGTAACAATTCTGTGTACAATGGCCTGTACCATGGCAACAATAATAAAAAAAAAAACTGGCATATTTTCTGAACATATTTGTGACTCTCCAACAGAACAATTTTTGGAACTTGGAATTTAAAGAGGTGGTAATGCAATCTAGAGAAAAAAAAAAAAAAAAAAAAAAAAAAAAAAACACAACTTACCACAACAGCAGGTTTATCTAACAGAGCATAGAAAGGTGATGCTTCAACAGGAATTTACAACAGGCAGAACCTACAAAAGTCCCATCAAAAGGGAGTGTATCATTCGCCAATTACACCCTCCCTAGCAGATCATTTTTTAGATTTAGCAGCCTGGGTGTTAGTGGTTTAAAGTCATCCAAGCCCATAATGACTTTCTGAATGAAGTGGAAGGTGTGGATCAGTTTTTTTGGATAGCAGATGTTTAATGCATACATTAAACCAAGTAACATGAGAAAAGCATCAGCCAAATAAGAAAGGTCATTCAGCACAATGTCACCTTCCAGCACAATGGCAATCCTTGCAGGGCTGAATTGAACAGGGGAACTTGGGTCTTCATTCACCATGGTGAGAAGACCAACTGCCAAGTCTGCGATGTCCGGTTCACTCTCTTTCTCAGTCTGAAAAATAAATTAAACAAAAACAAACAAAATAGTAAACACACATACAACAATAATTCCAATCTTTGATTTCTTTCTTCCAACTTATGCTTTCTTTCCAAAGCAGAACAAGCATACAAGATTCAGTGGTGTTGGTGGGATGTCTTCAAATGTAAAACATGAGGGTTATAGATTTTTTAATATTTTTGGTTAAGTAGTGGCACAAAGTGTCCCAAGACATAAAATTGAACAATTACTGTTGAGAGCAAAAATACTTCTTGTACTGAAATAAAAGGACGCCATTTATTTCAGTAATAATATATGGTGACCATTTAATAAAAGGGTATCCTGCAACTTTTGACTAACCCTGTACATATTTAGTAACTTACGTTCCAAGTCCTGAAAAAAGCAGAGTCATCTTCACAAAGGAACACAGGGAGGGCTCGAAGCGCAGCAGTACGTCTGTGGTTTACATCACATTGCTCCTGTAAATAGATGTGAAACTCTTTAGATTAGATGAGGGAATGAGAAGAAACAAATGAAGAGTAAAACAACAGAAGCAGCAGTAGATGCAGGATAGGAAGAAACAGGGGAAGCAGAAGAAAAAACAGAAGAAGCATAAAATTTGTGCAATATCTTTGTTAAAATTAATACTAAATGTGGTCACATACCAGAAGATCATAAGCACTAAATATGCTCCTCAGAGCTTCCGCAGTCTTGCCAGTACGTGCAGCCTTCTGCCGGTAGACAGCCAATAACCTCGGTGTATGTTTGTCCAACTCTGCATAGAACTTGCTTCGCAAGTTGATATTTGTGATCCTGTGAAATTCTGCACAAACCTAAACATTCAGGCATAGAAATACAAATAAGATTAATGTTCAATTGTATAATTTGTTGTTTTACAGTACATTACAATCTGCATTTAAAATTTGTTTATAAATTGGAATTCCTATCACATCACAAACCTTGGAGTACAGAAGATTGCAATAAAGAAGTTTTCAATAAAATTTTCTAGAAATCTGATTCTACAAATACCAGTATGAGGATAAATGTAACAAGAAAGTTAAGAAAAAGTTACCTGTGACTCTATTCGAAGCGCAGACCAATTTTCCAGAAGGTCCTTGACAGATTGGGATGGGTTGTCGGCAATTATTTGTTTCCGGCGTAATGCATATGTAGTTTGCATTAGTCTCTCTATCATCTGTAGATTTTTATCCATCTTTGATACTTCTTCTACCACTTGCACTCTTAGTCGCTCCAGACTTGAGGCATCCTCTCCTCTTGGGAAATTTGGTAGATAGTTCACCTCTGCTCGACGAGGTCTTTTGATGTTGCAGTGGGGTGACTCACTCTCTGGGTTATTTCGGCTCCTCTTACCAGAGTTAACAGCCACCTCATCACATCCAGACCTGCTCAGCTTGGTGCGATAGTTACCCATCTTAAATTTTAGGCTAATCTTCCAGCCATACCACCCACAGTGACTTCCTGGCTCTGTAAGGCAAGGATGTTTGGTAACCATCATCCTCATCATCTAATGTGTCTTCATTTTCAGATGGTCCCAACCCCTCACACAGGTCAACATTTTCCACAGAAGAACCAGCAGCACTTAGGCCTACAGAGTCTTCATCAGTAGAGACATGATTAAATAGATCTGCACTACTAGAGTCTCCATGTGTTCTGCTTTTGTGAGCATTAAAGGAAGTGTACACATTAGTACTATAGGCACAGCTCTTATATGGACATGTTACCATTTCATGGGTCCTCAAATGCCCTCTTAAATGAGTGAATAGTGTTTTCTCTGAAAAAGGCTGCTTAAACCCACACAAGGGACATGTATACACCACTTGCACTCCTTGTCCCCCTTGACTTGTCCCTTTTGTGTTTTTGTGAATCCTTGAAAGATGAATTTTAAGTGCATTGAATGACCGAAATGTGCAAATACACGAGTTGTAAAGACATGGCAAAGGACAGACTTTTGAATAGTGGTTATGTTGCAAGCGGTAATGACAAAGTAACTTGCCACGAGTATCAGAGAAGGCATCACATAACCTGCATTTCCACTCCATATCTGCCATTATAAACCAACTGACAAAATGACAGGCAAGTGACAAAAAGCTAATACTTGTTGAGGTAGGAGCTCTATATTTCTAAAATTTCTGTTATATTTCTCTCTGCTCTAAATTTGCTTTACAAAATTAGCACTTAATTAACTCATATTATACTTACCTATGCAGTTATGTTTTAGGGGCTGGACACGTTCATCTTTAGTGTACCCTCCTGTTCATGCACACACAAATACAAATCTCTTTGACAATGCAACAAATGTATCAATGTGTACACAGTAGTCAATGTCAGAGAATAATGATTTTGTTTGTAATGATAAAAAAAAATCAAAAGCACCAATGAATTGCATTTACATCTACGTTATCTGCTCTTATCATTAAATCCTTAAGCATGCAAAATAACAAAACATTTCAGAAGCTAACTACATCGACATTAGGCAATTTTAAATGAACACACAGCAAAAACAATTAAAGTTTAGACTCTGCTTTCATGGCCTTTCCACTATCAATCTCTAGCTAAACCTCTCTATTCCACTGCATTTTCTGTTGTCAGTGCAGGAATATCAAACTCACTCAAACTAAATGTGAATATGGGAAATACAAGTTTAAACACACTGTAAAGTACCAAGAAAATAACTATAGTTTAACCAAGTTTAGACATTAACAACTATTATGGGTATTTAGATGTAAAATAACGTTACCTAATTAGCCTAACTTAAGTTAACTTTCTTCTTTAACGTTGGCTAGCTAGCTAGTTAACTAACCTAGGTTAGGTACTAGCTTAGCTTTTACATCTCTTACTTGCAACCTGCACTTTATAGCTGCTGCTCTTCAAGCACATGTAACTTTATTAGCACATGTAACCTTTATTTTCATTTTTTTTTTTTAATTGTAAAAAGGAAAGTTTACTTTAATTTTTTTTACTTCAACTTATATTATTATACTTTATTTACTTTGTATATACATATTTTTTATTATTATTTGTTAATTTCTTTTTTGTTATCTTTATCTATTGGTGAATGGAGGGACAGAAAAGTAAGAATTTCATTGTACAGCGTAACTGTCTGTTTCTGCTGTGCATATAACAATAAAACTCTTGAATCTTGAATCTAGCTTAGCTTAGCAAGTTAGCTGTTCCCCATTACGACAAGCCAAGTTACAGGCAAAGTAAACGGACAAACTACCAGTTTTATTTACCTCAAAAACGAACTACAATTAAACTATTTTTAAATATACTCACCAAATTACACTTCCAAGCATGAGAGCAGCAGCCACAGTAAGGAGAATGAAGACCGCTGGGACTTGTGCTGCACTATGAGAGTTCAGCAGGTCAGCAGCGCTCGCGCTCTCTCCCTCCAGGTGCTGTTAACGAGGCGCGCGAGATGGAGTTCAAAAAACGTGCGCGCACTTCAAAATAGCTCCCCTTAATAAAAAAAACATCACTTGCCGCAAATTATGCCAGTGTTTAGAACAAAAACATGTACTTATCCAGAGAAAGAGAGTAAATTAACTGTTTCTTTTTTAAAAACTGCTAATAAACTTATTTTCCCTCACCAACCGCACTGTCCGCCATGTTTGTTCAGAAATCCCAGTATGCTAATTAGACGGCTATAACCAATGGGCATGCAGGAGCGCATTGCGTCAGACGCTCCGTAAATATTAAATGAAAAACAATGAGTTTAGTGATTGTCTTTACTTGAACACATTGAGCTTGTTGAGATTAAAACTTGAATATCGTTCTATGAACTTGAATGTTTTAAGCTGTTTGAACTGTTTTGCAGTTTTGCTTACAAATAGAATAATTTTAATGAGTTCACCACACTGTCAGGGAATACAGTGCATTGTCCTGCATTAGGAGGAACCCAGGGCCAACCGCACCAGCATTTGGTCTCACAAGGGGTCTGAGGATCTCATCTCAGTACCTAATGGCAGTGAGGCCAACTCTGGTGAGCACATGGAGGGCTGTGCGGCCCTCCAAAGAAATGCCACCCCACACCATTATTGACCCACTGCCAAACTAGTCATGCTGAAGGATGTTGCAGGCAGCAGATTGCTCTCCACGGCTTCTCCAGACTCTGTCACATCTGTCACATGTGCTCAGTGTGAACCTGCTTTCATCTGTGAAGAGCACTGGGCGCCAGTGGCGAATTTGCCAATCCTGGTGTTATCTGGCAAATGCCAAGTGTCCTGCACGGTGTTGGGCTGTGGGCACAACCCCATCTGTGGACGTCGGGCCCTTATACCATCCTCATGGAGTCGGTTTCTAACCGTTTGTGCAGACACATGCACATTTGTGGCCTGCTGGAGGTCATTTTGCAGGGCTCTCCTCCACATCTCCTGGTGTACTGACAGACACAGCAAACCTTCTTGCCACAGCTCGCATTGATGTGCCATCCTGGATGAGCTGCACTACCTGAGTCACTTGTGTGGGTTGTAGAGTCAGTCTCATGCTACCACGAGTGTGAAAGCACCACCAACATTCAAAAATAATCAAAACATCAGCCAGAAAGCATAGGTACTGAGAAGTGGTCTGTGGTCCCCACCTGCAGTACCACTCCTTTATTGAGTGTGTCTTGCTAATTGCCAATAATTTCCACCTGTTGTCAATTCCATTTGCAAAACAGCATGTGAAATTGATTGTCAATCAGTGTTGCTTCCTAAGTGAACAGTTTGATTTCACAGACGTTTGATTTACTTGGAGTTATATTGTGTTGTTTAAGTGTTCCCTTTTTTTTTTGAGCAGTGTATTTATATTTGGCATTTAGCAAACAAACTTATATGGAGTGGCCTAAGAAAGTGCACAGTTCAGACTAAGGCACATCCACCCGAGGATCACTGCTTTGAATCTTGGGTCATGCTGCCTGCTATGAGCCCAAGAGAACGCAATTGGCTTTTCGCTTTTAAGGTGGGTGAATGTCTCTCTCTCTCTCCCCATATCATTTCAGTGTAATGCTGCACCAGAGCTGGGTACCCAGTACTTTTGTGAGTGTGTTGGTTGCCCGGTGACATCCTGCCTGTTCTTGCAAGCGTTGCCCTGCCTGCGTTGTTCAAGTTTCATACTGCAGTTTTTGACGTGCTGAGCCCAGTGTGGCGACAATTGAGTCATTGCTCTCCCTATTACAGGTCTGTGGAACTGATATACTATTATGCTGTTAGCTGTTTGTCAGGATTATTTATGTACTGGGTCAGTTTAGCTTTTTTTTAAGATGAAGTACCTGAAAAGACATATGAGAACTCTCTGAACAAGTGTGAATCAGGGGAGAAGAAATGATTCATTACATGATTCAGTTTCATTCATTTATTTTAAACTTAAGCTTCTATTCCCAAAATAAGTTATTCCTGCTCCACTCATTTCACAGTTAAGGTGCTACAAATGGTTCGTTTGTATGCCATAGAAGAACCACTTTTGTACCATTGAACCATGTTTGGGAGGTATAAGAGCCTTTACATCAAGTGAAGGATCTTTTAAGCCTTTAAAAGGTTCTTCATTTTCATGTTTCTTTCACATGATCCCACTGAAAAAAACAAAAATCAATTTAAAGCACCTTTATGTTGAGTGCAGGAAACAGTTAATATGGCTGTTTGACAGTGATGCTGTGGTTCCATTCCCTTCTGTTCTATAGAAATGAAGCCAAAATTGTCTGATATGTGAGTAGTAGAGGCCAGAGGGGGTGCCAGACTTACCTACTCATTTAGTAGACCCCCCCTCCCAGACCAAGCATATCTCAGACCACCTTCATTGAGCTTACAGCACAGAAGCAAAGCAGATGTTTCCCTGGATAGCCAGTTTGTCTGTAAAGTGTAATGTTTCTATAGTCAAAGTGCAGTGCATGCAAGTTCTATGACAACTTAGCTATTCCATGTAATGAACAGAAAGGGTGTGATGCAAGTCCTGCAGACGGTCGGGGGGATAATAAAAGGTTTTACCGATATTAGCACAGGGAAAGCTACTGAGTGGCATTAGACACCGGGGATGTAAACATAGTTTAGAGGAGAGAAATGAGATTAGGCTGCTTTGTTATTGAAACATATGATAATGGTTGAAGCTAACACATTACACATTATACACATTATGTCCATGTTTTCTGCAGTCATTGGTTTGTGCGACAAGACATTTTAAAAATAAAACAGTGGTTCTGACTGTAGTGTCTGCAAAAGGCTATGTAACAGCTATGTAGTTAATAGTGAGTGAGTTAATGAGTGAACCATTCCAAACAGTGTGTTCTCTAATCAAACAAATTGTCATTTCACCTAATAGATCACAACTTTAGTTTTTGATGCAAAGTGAACAACAGTATGTTGGTATTCTGGTCATAATGACAATAAATATATTCTACAACATCTAATCTGCTTTATTATGTTTTTTTAAGGACATGCACCTTTATATGAAACTAACCTCATCAAACTAACCAAGAGAGTTGTTCGGTTGCTTGTCATGCATTGACTTTTTTCTGTGTTCACAGTGATTACATCCATTCATCCAACCATCTTCTTATCCTCTTCTTCCAGGTCAGGATCACGTTGGGTCTGGAGCATACCAAAACAATTGGATGAAAGGCAGGAATACCCTCTGGGCAGTGATGACATATGTTTTTAATTCAGAACTGTATTTCCCAAAAATTTACTTTAATATTTAATTAATTAATTTAATCTGACACTATGTCTTGAGGATGGCAAGTTCGAATCCCAGGTCATGTTGCTTCGCCATCTGCAGCTGGAGCCTGAGAGAACACAATTGACCATACTGGGTTGGTGGATGGTGCTCTTTACACTGTGATGCTGTCCGGCTCTGTTGGCTGATATATCAGACCTGGGTATCCGGTGCCTTTCTCAGAGCGCCTGGTGGTGCTGCATTGTGCTGCAGATGCTATAGTTTCAAAAGGGGCAGTGAATGACTTCAGGTATATCGGAAGAGGCACATGCTTGTTTTCACCCTCCCAGTGTTGGAAGCATTGCAAGTGATAGGGTCTGTGGCCGTGAGGAGGCGGAAGTGAGCCGTGCATAAAAGCGCATGCTCAGTCACACAAGGGACACAAGAGGGAGTGAACACAAGAGGGAGTGAACACAAAAAGCACGAGACGGCTGAGCTGCCAAAGACTCATTAGACGGTACACGGGTGTTCTGTTAAGTTTCCATTTGGATGTGATGGAGGGTGCGTAAAATAGGGTGCGTGTTTGTGTTGTCTCTGAGCCCCACTGCCAATCAGAACACGGCGGTCACTCCCCTTTCCCCAGGGTCGTGTCACAGGTCCTAGTGAGTGGGTGGGTTAATTGGCTCAGCTAAAATGGAGAAAAAAGTGAGCTCACTGCGAAAACTAGATATTAGTTACACTTATTTACAAACCGTTAAAAATAAAAGTGTGTCATGTTTATTCATCTGAAATATGTACTCCGTTAATGTCATTCATACACAGTGTTAAGGTTATCTGTGTGCGTGATAGTCCTGTTGTTATGTTTTTGTAACAGGCATAAGTAGCCAGCATAGCAGAGGGCCAAAAGATAAAAAGTGGTTAGATCATTAGCTGATAAAGTTAGGTTATGCCTGTAAGGTTGTAGTATAAAAAAAAAATCAAAACCTACTAAATGATCAAAAACATGCAGTACTAATGTGTTTATTTCTGTGTACATCCTTACAGGAATATAGACATTTTGTGCACCATCTTTCCTCTGGATATTTATTCAACATGACTATTTAAATTTTTTTTCTGTCAGCTATAATCCATGTTACTGTTACAGCTGCCTTCGAGCAGACAGTAATTATTGCATAGTAAATATTGCTTGTTTTATTATGAATAAATAGATCTCCAGCCAAGCGCTTTACTCTACACTGAGAAAAAGCAGGAGATACAATGTTTTTACTTATACAAAATAATTGCACAGAGTGGTAGGTAGGTTGTTATTATGTAACCACTGCTAGGGCACAACAAACAATGCTGAAGTTGAAGAAATAGGTCATTAAAAATCTGTTAAACTGCATTTTTTGCAAATTACTACATGATTAATGCTGCCAACAGATTCCTGTAATAGATATAGTAAGGAAATTGGTCTGGGGACACATACGGGGAGGAGGTAGGAAACTGAGGGCCAGAGCCCTGTGCAATTTACTAATTTCCCTGCTCTGACACATGAACTGGACTTGGCAATGAATAAGTAAGTGTATTGTAAGTGTATGTATGAATTGTGTATTCCTCAATGGGAAAGCCACAGGGGCCTGCGCAGGGACCTGGCTTTCCAGGACCACAGTTCCCCACCCTTGCTTACGGACCGCACCTGAATCTCAATCATGAAACCCCACTAATCATAAAACCTCCAATAACAAAACTTGTACAAATCTGTGAACCATCTGCTGTTATATGATTTTGATTGTATGACAGGCTTGTTCGTGCTACGGTCATGTCTACAGGAATGGGTGGGCTTCTGGAGTTTTTAGAAAGTGCGGTAGAATGTAAACTTACCCATCAGAAGAAATTGTGAAATTAAATTTTGAGTTTAAACAATAGATGAGCAAAAATATATTTTTTTATTGTTCGAGGACTAATAGCGCCCTCTTGTGAAGAATCTTGTTAAATATGAGTTACAGGCCAGATCCAGGTGTTGCTTCACGTCTAATATAATCACTGATGCATTTCTTTGAAGCGTTGACCAGGCTTTGATTCTCTCCAGGTTCAGTCTTCTTTCTGAGGATCACAGAGGCGTTTTACTGCAGTTAAACCAGGTTCGATGTATATATACACGTCTCTTTCTACCAAACGGTTTTGAGGGCCATAACATTCACCATTAAAATGTATTCGGAAAATGATTAAATACAAACGCATATGTATCATTTTAATAAAAATAAATACAAATACAAGCAAACATTTTATTACAGGGTTTTTCATTTTTGCAGCATTGTATCAGGACATGCCAGATTTATTGTATGTAATGTGTTGGAATCCGTTAATGTTGTGTGTGTGTGTGTGTGTGTGTGTGTGTGTGTGTGTGTATATATATATATATATATATATATATATATATATATATATATATATACACACACACACAACATTAACGAATTCTAACACATTAAGTGCATATACAGGCAAGTTAATACTGGACAACTGGCAAGTTACTGGTAGAAATACAGAAAATACAAGATACAATTAAAGGCACAATACAGTCTCTTTCTCGAGGGAAAAGAAAAATACTATTAGGCCTGGCATCATGTGTTTGTGTCGATTTAAAATAAAAAAAATGCAAAGGAATATGGTACAGTTATGTTCCCTAACTTAAAGTTGAAGTTAAATGACCATATATCATTGAGAGCATCACTCCAGTGACCGTCCAATTAATCTATAACCCTTATAGTGGACAAATGATTTAGAGCAAGTTGAATGGGTCTTTCATTATTGTTTGGTCGAGTCTAGCAAATGAAACGAGCCAAAGTACAAACGTTTTGTGGAAGTGCTATTTGATAGAATATAGCACTGTAGCACCACCGCATGGTTAATAATTGTACAACAATCACTTTTTTTATTTAGCTGCATTTACACTGTGGCAGCTAGCCATTTCAGGGAGAAACTGCCCCAGCCTTAACGAAGCTATTTATTAGTTACCTTATCTGAACAACATTCGAGTAGCTCCAGAAACATAGCCTACAATGTAGTACCAGTCACAGGTCAGTCATTGGGGCGCAATTAAAAGTTGTAGTGGGCCTATGGCAGAGTTTGAACATACATATTTATATACTGTTTATAAAGGCCCAATTTAAAGTATGCCAGGAATATCTTCTCCAACTTTTTCTTGGACTAAATATGGTATTGCTGCAAATTGCTGCAGATAGAACATAATTCAGTTACACAAATGTATTTCCACTATGTTATGCTGTCTTGTACAGCCTACATTGCGTCGCTGGAAGAAATAGTGCTTTCGCATTTTATTTGCAGCTCTAATAGGACGCAGATCCCATAGATTGAAAGAGACTTTATATAATAACGAAAAATAGCAAAAAACAGTCCAGCCGCTTAGTATAGTCTCTCCATCCACACATTGCGAAGTTCGGTGTTATTGCGCACAGTGGCAGACGAAAACTAAGCGGAAAGACAAATCCAATCGCGAAAATTTAACAGCCAGAATTTTGCTTGTACCTAGAACCATGTGTTCGTAGCCGTTTTCAGTTGTGTGTTCAGACAATTGACAGTCCTTCCTTTTTATAGTGGGATTCATCTCGAGATGAGGGTTAGGATGCTGCCCTGTGTTAAGCGGAGTGTTTATTCGCGTACTGCATTAGTGTGCACCGTATCTGGAGGCTGAATGTGCTGCACATGCTTGCAAGTTAGTTGGTCGTTCCCATTACTGTGTAAAAGTGCACCATGTTTAAGCTAGCAGAAGCTACTGAAGAGCGGAACCGCGGTGTGAAAACTTAGCGGACTGGCGCTGTCCGTGGTGCTGAACCGCTGAATTAATGAACGCCACAGTAGCTTACAGCACATTCTGATCCAGTGAAGATTAACTGGAAAATTAGAAATGTATTTTGAGGAAAATTATATTTCCTCCTAAAATCAGTAACTTGGGGGAGGGCACAAAAAAGAAATGTATATTTTTGTTTCACCTGGAAGGCATTCATTTCAGATTGTTCAAGAGAATGCAACTAAAAAGAAAAGATTTTACTTAGACAAGTGTTACATATCTAGTTACACTGTAGCTTATGCGAATAGAACTCAAGAAAAGCTGAACGCAGGTCAGAGTAATCTGTCTTGGAACCATTATTTAAGTGGTTAACTGAAGCTCCAAACCGAGCTTCAAATAGTGGCCTATTAAACTCACGTCATTTTTACTCTATAATTGTTATATATTTGCTCGATTTCAATGAGCAATTTTAAAACAAACATTTTCGAAACGAGACCTTAGATCAATAATATTGATTAATTTAAAAACAAATTTTATAACTAATGATCACAATTTGGTTGACCTATTTTTATTCTATATGAACACTGGATAATTCGGTCTAAAAACTGCTCTTAACTAAAGTCATTGCAAAGCTAAAGAAACACCAAAAACAAAGAGTTCAGCGAAAACGCATGTGATCAGCAGTTGCTGAACATTTCTTTATGCCACTCAAAATATGTATCTTTATGACATCTTCAAATAATTCAAGGTAAAGCGTGGAAGCGCCACCGGCTTTGGCTGCATTTTCAAAGTAGAAGAAGAAATGATCCTGTCATACTATATTTAGGCACTAGAGGGGGCTTGGACCACGACTGATTGGTATCATAACACCGCGGAACCTGCCCGACAAATCCCCATTCGCTTTTCAGGAGATAGGAGGTATAGTACGCATAAGATTACGTATTATCCTGGCGTTAAAGAAATCGATTCGCTTTGATTTAATGGCCTTTAAAGGTACGCCCCTTTTAATATACCTTGCATAGTCCCTTTTTACGCGATTTAAAGACCTGGTGATTATCCCAGCTTGTCGAATATACCATTCACTTAACTCGCTGGCTAAGATGCATTCGCGTATTTCTAGAGACTTCCTTATGTGAGATCTCATTGTGTCTTATTTTGTGCTTCTAATAATGTACCTGAATAGAGCCGTGCAGATACATTTTGCGTACCTTCCAGTTTGAAATCTGAAACCATAAAAAGGAAAGCAGGGCTGTGCAGTAGGCCTACAGATAAACGTCCCCTGTGTGCTATCTTGGCCTCCTCATTCATCATCATAACTACCGTTTAGTGTAAAATTAACAACGACTTAACTATTATAGCAATAAACACGGGCATGCATTACCCTCTACCATAAATTGATGAGTACTTGACAGGTTCCATAACCTCACATGTACGATGGGCATGTGTGTGTGTGTGTGTGTGTGTGTGTGTATTTGCTACTGAAACTCGTCTGCTGGAAGTAAAGGCGGTCGGATGTAATCTCACAGTATAAGTGTGCATGGTTGACTGTAGCCCAAATTTCAATTCAGACAGAACTGCTGTTTTTTCTCTCTCTCTCTCTCTCTCTCTCTCTCTCTCTCTCTCTCTCTCTCTCTCTCTCTCTCCTCTCTTACCCACACACACACACACACACACACACCGTGCTTTCTATATAAGAACCGGTACTCACGTTTATAATTTTTTTCCCACAGACACGTAATCCCTTTGATTATATCTAATACCTGCCAACCCCCAGATGGCATGCCCACCCATCGCTCAGTGTGATAATGCCATTGTGGAATCTACCCATTAATATTAATTTTCAGTCTCCGAATCTGTCTGAACTACTAAAGCTTGAAATTTCTTCAAAAAGGCAAGGCATGACTTACTAGGGATTTTTCAGATAATTCCCATTCCGCCTCTCTTTCTTCCCTTTGAGGTGAGACTCATATTCACTGTTTTGGCTTAAGGTGGTTAAAGGTTTCCATTTTTTTGCTCTTTGAAAAAGCACGTCGAGTCCCTCTAGATTTTTGCTGTTAAGTGGCCTGTTGATTAAAATGTTTATCACCGTCAAATAGTCGATTGATGTTAAGACTGAGGACATCTCGTTTTAATGATCTCTCTACAACGCCCGTTCATTTGACTCCAGGCCTGTCACTTAAACAGACTCTGCTTAATAGGACGATTGAAATCGGACGTTTGTCACAGTTTCCAAGCTAAAGCTTCACTGGTGTCTAAAAGGCGAAATAACGAGACGAACCGTGGTGGTGTTTAGAACGACCAGCAAGATCCGACTGTTGTAACTCGGTCCAGAATGGTCAGTGTGGACTCTGTCAGAGCCTACTCCTCTTGCACGAGCGAGCCCCAGCCCAAACCCTCTCAAGGTGGGCCTTCACACCTGAGTGTTTACGCATGAAATGTCCCGGCGTTAAGCAGCTCAGTAGAAGCGCGTTCGGTTCGGTAGAACTTGTTTATTTGTTTGTTGTTCTTTTTTTTTGTTACAAATTTGAACACATTATCTCTAAATGCCATAACAATAAAACAAACTTTATTTACAGTAATATGGAATTAAACCCCTCGCATCTTGACTTATGGCATTTAGATTCCAAAAGTTGTGTTAAACTCTTTAGGCTCGCTAAAAAAAATATCGCTAAAATTATTATTATTAATATATATATAATATTTATATATAATACACCACCTTCAAACCTAAGCCGTAGCTTTATTTACGCCATGGTCTATGTATGAATTCACGCTCCAACAGAATTTAAAACCACTGAGTAGGCCTGTTCTGATAAGCATTTAGGCATTTAAACCAGCTGAGTAACCTCTTATATAGCTGCTCTTATCATGTGCATTGCTCACGGTTCAGTCGCTGTATTTAAAAGATATGAGGAGTTTTTTAAACTTTTGAATCGTTTTTGTTTCAGTAAATTCGATTAAAAAAACGAAATAAAAAACGAACACTAGTCTATTGATGCTCATTACAGGTGTGATGGGATCTTTAGTTGCAACCTCTAACGATAAACGCAGCTCCAAATCGTTTTACAGTGATTGTCCGTGTCAGAATCCTGGGACACTTTCAGTAGGGCTGAACGGCTGCTTTGAGTAAATGAGTAAATGTATATGAAAAATACAAATAAAATATAATAAATAGTTGGCTAAAACTTTTGATTTACAGTTGGTATATATATATATATATATATATATATATATATATATATATATATATATATAGTGCAAGGCATGGCTTCATATTATATAAATGCCATGCACTAGAAAGATTAAACAGCTGACCAATGAACTGCACTAAACTCATTCAATCTTAGGGCTGGAGTCGAGGTTTGCTGATGAGTGGAGACACACACACACACACACACACACACACACACAGAGAGAGAGAGAGAGAGAGAGAGAGAGAGAGAGAGAGAGAGAGAGAGAGAGAATTAAAGGTATGAAACATAAATAGTTACAGACACTGATTTATTATTTACACATACTGAATTACCCCCCAGAGATCAGTCAGTCACTTTCCTATGAGACAGTGTCCGTGATGACACCTACATCCAGTGTTCTCCAATGTAAAAGAATCTGTAATTGCTTGGGAGCTAAAAATGTAAAGTGTAATACACAACTTTCATGTAATGCTTTGTGAATTGAGATTGAGAAACATCAGTCATCGGTCATCTCTCTCTCTCTCTCTCTCTCTCTCTCTCTCTCTCTCCACACACACACACACACACACACGCACAGGCACGCAGACATGCCTGAAACGCGCGAAAAGTGTCTGAAGCCTATTTGGCCGTGCACTATAAGCGACACGGGTGATCCAGTCTCTCTGATACTGGTTGGCTGTTGTATGACGGGCTCAGTCCCGCTGCCGTTTACAGACAGCGCGTCCCCGCAAAGGGCTTTGTCTGCCTTATGCTCTCAGTCCCTGCAGGAGGCGTAGCGCTTCATCTGCTTTGATCAGTGTCCGCCGTAAAGGAGCTGGGCTGGCGGGGGAGAGACGGAGGCAACGCGGAGAGAGTGTGAGGAGTTGGGGAGTATGTGGGGGTCAGGGTTAGTCTTCTTCGCTTAGGCTTAACGGTTCAATAAAATAGCTGATGGTTGTACATTAGTTAGCTAGTTAGCGCTGTCGAGCTCAGTCAGGTTGAAAAGTGGAGATATGTGAGTTTCTGTCTGCTCGCCAAGACACCGATCTGTCCTGTCAGATCACGCAAAAAACTCCCGGTATAAGGTGAAAGGTCACATTTGAAAAGCTATTGGTTTGTTGAACCAAGTTTGTGCGATTTACCGCGAGCAGTGGAAGAAGAACGGGATTTTACAGTATCGCCTAAGGCTCAGGACATCAGCCCCCCCAATAAAACATGCACCCCAAGACTGCGGCTCGGTTACCCAACACGCCAAGGTCCAGGTTGGCAGTGCACGCGGCACTCCGTCGCACACCTCCACCGCTACGACCTCACATGATCAGAGCATACAGTAAAAGAAGCGCACTTTCAGTTTATGCTCGAGGTATGATGATATTATAAAGGATTGGGAAACGCATTAAATATGTATTCAAGTTGAGGCCGTTGCGCTGATTGCGTCCCTGCATCACTTTATCGACACGACCGGTCCTCTGGCGCGCTCGGTGCGCGACCCCGCGTCTATTAAAAGTTTCAGACATCTGAAAACCAGCCCGCGCCAGCACACACACACACACTCTCTCTCTCTCTCTCACACACACACACACATACCGATCAACGCCTGTCCAAAACGAAAGACACCAAAAACAATGTAGCCTGTAAAACATTGTCACTCACTCTCTGGCCACACCTTATCTCGCAGGTTGATCTTTCCATCCCAGCTCCTCTCATTCCCAGAGTCCCTCCTGCCTTTCTCCCCTTCCCCGCAGACTGGCGCTTACTCGCTCTGCCGTGGTCGTGTCGCACAGCCTCGCTAAGTCTATAGTCCTATTTCAGCTACTTGGCGGGGATGTGGCTCTTTTCCTCCCGCCTCGCGCGCGCGTATGTGTGTGTGTGTGTCAGTTAGAGAGGGAGAGAGAGAGGGAGAGAGAGAGAGAGTGTGCGTGTGTGTGTGAGTGTGTGTATATAGTAGTCTACAAGCTCCCATGTCTCTTTACGCGGTGTTATTTGAAATGTTTGGAGCATCTTATAGCGGAATCCGCGTGGAAAAGCCTCCATAAACCCCCTCCCTCCTCCCTCCCCCCCCGCCGCCGCCGCCGCCGCCGCCGCCGCCATCCTGACCTGAACACAGCTGAAACTTGTTAAACCCCAGCCCCCTTTGTAGTGGGCTGCACCCATCATATAGTCGTCACTGTGGTATGGGTTTTAAAACTAGGCTAGACTTGTGTAGTATTTAAGTCCCACCTACATCATTCGTAAAAACAAGAACAACAAAAACGCACGAGTGTCCACTTCTACTTCCCTCGCTTAATGTTTAACTCGTTATTTGTCTTTTCAAGGGGGTTTCTGTGGCATGAGGCCGAGCCCGGGGGCACACGAAGAGCCTCCTCCGTGCCCTCGCGCGGAACCTGTCCGTCCTGTTCACGCGCAACCTGATAGTTTGTTGTTTTTCGGCGGCGCAGGTTCTCGCCCTCTCTCTCCGCGCGCCCGCGTGAACTCGACTCTGCACTTCTGTCTGTTTGGACCACGAGCTGAACGTGTGTTTCAGACGCTGTGTTTCTGCTCGCACTCACTAGCCCTGGTCAATGTCCACTGAAGCAGCTTCTATTAAAGGTTTCTCTCCCCCCTCCCCTCACATAGCGCATGTCCAGCCCCGCCGCCACCCCCCTCCACTCCCAGTCGCCCCCCCCCCACACCGAATCTCATGGCCATTGGCTTTTCGTGGTCCGTGTTCCTACGTCCACCCCCTACACACACACGCGCGCGCGCACACACACACACATTGCACGCTGCTTTCATTAAACACCCCCCTCTCTCTCTCTCTCTCCCTCGCTCGCTCGCTCGCTCTCTCTCTCTCTCTCTCGCCTCTTGTCCGGCCCCCTGATCTTTCTGTCCATTGGCTTCTCCGGGTCTATTTTTCATGTCCAGCCCCTAATGAGTGTCCATTGGTTTTGTTATTTCCACTCCCTCCTCCCACTCCCCGGCTTTGCCCTGCCCATGTTTTGTATGTCTGTGTCCATCCATCTCCTGACGTTCAAGTTCGCAGGGACGTCACGTCCGCACTTGAACTTGCAGCTCAGGGGGGCTTTTGCCATTTTTTCATCTCTCTCTCTCTCTCTTTTCAAAAAAGCCATGACGGCTATCCCACAATCCATCTTCCCTGCGCCATCTTTGTATTATTTCTAATTTATTTTGGATGTCAAAGGCATTGATGAAGATATTTTCTCTGGAGTCTCCCTTCTAACCCGGCTCTCCCGATGTGAACCGAGCTGAAAGCCACCACCAACCACCATGTCTCGCCGCAAGCAAGGCAAACCCCAGCACTTAAGCAAACGGGATTTCTCGCGTAAGTAAAGCATGCGTGTGTGTGTTGTGTGTCCTCCTACCCTCTCGTTTTGTCGGTCTCGACGTGCAATGTGCGGTAAAGAGGGGGAAAACAGCGGCTACCGAGGAGCGAAGCCCGGTGAAGGTACACTGGACAGTGGACAGCGGAGACCGCGGTCAAGTGGACTTCAGTGAGGAGCGTGGCGAGTCGCTGCCGCTCGTCAAACAGCAGCACGCGCACCTTCAGCTACTGAGAAAAGTTTCTGCTTTCGTCCGCGAGCCGCCCGCTGAAATTCCTAAGAAGTTTAGAGCGCGATTTTTTCGGGGTAAGCCACGTGCGCTGGCTCCCGTGCCCCCAGTCCGTGTCTTTGGCCACCTAAGACCCGGTGTAAGATACCGGACTGTGGTAGGTAGGTGTGCAGCTCCGGCTCTGGCTCCAAGCGCTGTGTTGTGGAGTAAACCCGTAGCACTCGGCTGCGAGCGATTCTGGGCAGGATTTCCCCCCTCTCGCACTATTTTTGGAAGATTTTCAAAAAGTGGAAGTGGATTTTGATTGGGAAGGGGAAAGAAATCTCGTGTCCGACTGTTTACAAGCGCGGCGTGAGCGCGCGGTACTACCCACCGGCAGCAGCAGCGCTGCAGCGGAGACGGTCATCGCGTAGGCTATTTCAGACTAACCTCAAACACTGGCCCATGCAGAACCTATAGACATATATATATACGCTTTTAAACTTTAGGCTTAGCTCCTTTCACACGGAAAACGCGATTCCCCCAGTGCTCGAGCACTGAGATGTTGAGACTTATTCGCTAGGAGCAACAGTAACGCGACTGGCTCGACTACCAGTGCTTTTTCTTCATCGTATTAAATGCGTGCAATTTAAATTCCAGCTTAATTAGCCAGGAACGGGGCTGACCTTAAGATATAGAAACACAGCAGCGTCATTTTAACTACTTAACCTGACATTTCAGTCAAGGCATTTTTAAATTCCCAACAAAAAATGCGAAATGTTTTGGGAGGTCTGTTTTAATGAAACCCTTGAAAACTGTCCGAACAGGGTCGTGAAGCATCGCGGTGTTGTGCAAAGTCGCCCTATTTGGTATTTTATAGCTCCATAAGCGTGCTCGTGAATACGGCGAGTAGACTATTCAAAAGCCCACCGATTCCTCCTTCTTCTCCTGACTCGCTTCCTGCAAACGACACCGAGCCCCAGAAGCATTAGGCTGCCTTTTACACGATAAACATGCTTGACACAAATCCCACGTTGTTGTAACGTTGTAACGTATCGTGTAACATTATTGGGTTCCCCCCCACACATACAGGCTGTTGGGTTTCAGTGCCGTCTCCAGGTTGCACGCCTGTCTCTCTTTCACCGAGCCGTGTGTGCCGTCCGTCGCTAGGAGGCACACTACGATCAGAAAACTGGAAATGAACTTGAACCTGATCGATTTTTACCGCCACCTCTGTCTACATATTTGACGATAGGTTTGGAAGAGAGAAACTTGTTATGCAGAACTACTGCCCGTTTCGCTCCCGGAACCACGTGCGTTATTTGGGCTATAGCGATTTTCAGGTGAAATTCTAAGACGTGGGCAAATCTACTGAGAAGAGACACATACGCTTCATTTAGATAAACCTAACAACACCGGCACATTGGCACTGAAGACACAGAGGCTTTGGAGTGTCAAACACCAACCGAGTGCTCAATATTTTCATCAATATCACCTGCAATCACTTTTATTAAGAAAACCACGTGGAGAACATTTCTAACTTAGCACTTAGCAAGTATTAAGACTTGTTATTATTTGTTAGTGTGATTCATCCATGTTTTTTTTTTCTTTCTGTAAAGTGATCTGCAGTTTTGGATAACCTGTATTTATTTACATTTATTCTGATCAATTTTTGATTGTAAAACGATTTAAAGAGAGTAAAAAAAATAGCACGTGCTAAATTGCTCAGTTTTATTCGATTGCATTTTCAGACCGTTCTGTCTCTCTGGTTCACTTTCATTTGTTTCAGTGATGCTAAAATAGTCCCCCCCCCCCCCTAACACTTAAACTTGATTGTTTGGGCTTTCTTTAGTTTATTTAATCCACTCGACTGCAGTTGCACTGCAATATCTATCCGTCTATAGAAAAAAAAGATAAGCTGATTATTCTTTTACATAAATCGTATGAACGCTTCACGATTTCACGTATTTATCAAACATTTTTAATTACTCAGTCCATAAGACTCCCACAAGAACCCATGGTGTATCCTGCGTTATGGGGATTAGTTATATGTTGACTAGAGGTCCAAATGCAGCAGCCAACTGCATCCACAGATTTGCATTTAAATTAATCAGTGTCATACACTGAAAAAAGAAATGCAGTTATGCAGGATATCAATGAAAAATAAATGTGGATGTTTAATCCAAAGGAGCTCCTTAAACAGCCTTAAACTTTATATTCTTTAATCGTTTAGTTTTCCCTTTAAAACGGGACGGTTTATATTTGCTTGTGCACGGCGAGAGCTCAGGCGTGCACATGTGTTAATCCGCGCAGGTAAAACGACGCGTGGTGTGTGAAAACCCCCCGCTGTTCCCCGGAATGAGCCCAGCGTTTAAAGAAGTAGGCTACGGACCAGGAGGATTTTAGTCCGTTCTATCTTTTAGTCCGCGATCACGCGCACATGTGGTGAACGTCTGGGAGCTAACTGTGTTAGGATGTGTGTGTATGTGTGTGTGTGTACTTCAGCTTAAGCTAAAATCATTCAGCCTCAAAAGATCACAAGAGCTCGATACCTTTAAAAGAGAAGGCAAAAAAAAAAAATCAGTATGTATCAGTCTTCACTAACTAAAATGAGAATCTATTTTTTGATCCTCAGTGGTCTTAAGTCCATTAAAGTATGAGATTGGGAGCTTAGTAAAGAAGGTCAGGATGCTGTAGTGCTAAGGAACTCGCAGACTGCTGGAACCTCTTCGAGTAGTGATGAGCACTGAAACACTGCTGGCCCCCCTTTGCTCTACTAGCATCGTTCTGTGTTAACCCCCCCCCCCCTCATCTCCTTCTACTGCTGTTGGAAACTTTATCACAACTTTAAAAAGTACTACAGTCACTGGTAGTGTGTGAGGCAGTTTGCTGGTGCCAGTTAGTTGTGAACGTTGTTCCAAAGGGAATAAAAGTGAGGCGTATGATCTTGCACTGGCCTGCACATATCTTTGGTTTGCCTGCACATGTGTTAACCACGTCCAAATGGCCTTTTCTTCACATGTGCTCTGGAAAAAAAAACATTCACATCTCAACTTGGAGCGAAAAGAAAGGGAAGCGTGAGCTGAGTGGTGTAGCACTGCACTGTAGTAAAAGCTGTCGATTCATCAAAGCCTTAGTAGAGACACATGCTATGTGAGCTTCATTAAAAATAATAAATGATGTCTTTAAATGAAAAAAAGTTGCTTATAATATCTGTTAATTGATGGAAAGCACAGGGGATGACTTTTAATTTGTATGAATGTGTATATGTAATTTTAGTTTAATTTAATGATTTCATAATAGTATTTCTTCAGAGAGGGTCCAAAAAGAGAGAAACTGAAGGGGGGAAAATAAATAAATAATAATATTAATAATAAAAAGCTAATAAGTACATTGTGTCACACACATAACTAAAGATGATTTTCTGTGTGTAAAAATAACAATTACCTGCAATATCTGATATGATTTGATAAGAGTTTCCCCGTCACAGCACTGGTTGTGCTCATTAGAACACCTTTAATCTCTAATTTTCTCTCTGTCTCTCTCTCTCTCGTTCCCTGTGTCTCGCACGCCGCCGCTTCCCACGAGCAGCCGAGCCCCTGTCGTCTGTGGTCTCAGAGGAGAGGCAGGAACAGCACGGGCTGGTACAGGTCGCTCCGGAAGGGGACCAGGACCTGCTTACTTGCGGCCAGTGTCAGATGAACTTCCCTTTGGGGGATATCCTGATTTTTATTGAGCACAAAAGGAAGCAATGCAATGGCACCCCGTGCATGGACAAGGCAATGGATAAACCCCCTTCTCCATCGTTTAGTGAGCTGAGGAGAGCCTCCAACCCTGTAGAGGTGGGCGTCCAGGTCACGCCGGAGGACGACGACTGCTTGTCAACGTCTTCTCGAGGAATCTGTCCTAAACAGGAGAACAATACAGGTAAACAAACATATAGACCAAAAAACTATTCCAAAGGCCATGGCAGTCAATGAGTGGGGAGAGAGTTTTGTATCTGTTGTTTGTAAGTATGTGTGCACGCGTGTGTGCGTGTGTGTGTGTGAGTGTGCCCTTGGTGCACTGGATGTATGTGATACACACTTTTTTACATTGTGGAATCGAGTAGATGTGTAGGCCACATATCGCACACACATGTTCTCTCTCCGTGGGGTTTCTCGTCCACAACTCTGGAGACACATTTCAGAGTGTTGAATATTTACGAGCTGTGGGGTTGGAGGATTGGGGGGCTTATATATCATATCGTTGCATGACTCTGTTAGAGCATGAAGATGAAGGAAAAAAAAAAACATTCTTTGTTCTGATTTATTGTCTCGAGCTCATCGCAGTTTGGAATTAGCCTGGCTCTCACTCTGCACTTTGACTGGGTGGGATTTTGTTAATTAAAATCAGTCCTACCGCATACATCATGTATCTCAGACACTGGCTGCATGCTTGTTTTGGCCCATGAGTGAGTCGAGTTTTACCTCCTTTCTTTTCAGATGTCTTTGGCCTCTCTGAGCAGTTAAACAGTTAACCTTGTTCAGGTATTACCCTGGGATTCATTTCTGATTTCATGGAATTAGTGCTTTTTTCCTTAGTAGTCAAGTCCAGCCCAGTGGTTTAAAAAAAAAAAAAAAGACCCATCCTGCCTTGACTTTATGTTCCCATTTTGTGATCGGCCAAAGTAGAGCACTGAGGGTGTGTCAGGAGCACGGCACATCCACACCAAGAGAGAGAGAGAGGGGGAGAGATAAAGCAGGAGAGAGATGGGACAGTTTGGGTGCTGGAGGGCTGGTTGGAGGAGGTTGTGGTGTGACAGGAGAGGCCATCCCCTCAGTGTGCGTCCACAGGCCCGTGGGAAATGCCTTTCCGCGCTGCTCATAGCCTCTCATGTGGTTTCCACAGATGCATCTTGATTTCTGTGCGGTTTTTACACGGCCACATCTTATCCGTGTAAATGTATGACTGCACATTTTCACTTTCTGACCAAAATCCAAAAAAAAAAAAAAAAAAGAAAGCAAAAGGCCACTGGCTTATTTTTGGATGTGAGGGGACAGTCATTTATTTAAAGAGTCTTAACACCACTAATTATTTGTTTTAGTTTTTTTGCACATTTTAATTAGAGTGAGCCTTAGTGGTTGACTTCCTGCACTAAATAAGGCATGGGAAAACATGAAATACAGCTACGGAAACAAAGAGCCAAACAAGACAGTTTATCACTTTGATTGTAAACAACCTTTAAAAAGAAATGTCTGGAATTCGGTGTGTTAGAATGTGACCCAAGGTAGTCATAAGTCTCCCCGTGCCGTGAGTAGCTAACTTTAGTGAAGTAAGCCATTCTAGTGCTTCATGAAACATTAGAGATGTGATTCTGTTGGCTGTGTGAGTGTGTATGTGTGTGTAGCTGCTGGAGGTAATTTACAGAGAGCGTTTTTGTTAAGAGAAGAAAAAGTGTGAGTGAGCCTCTCCAGTCTGATTTTCAGCCCTGGCCTCATGTTGGGCCATTCTCTGGTCTGCTTTTAAGGATCATGTTCCGGGAAGTGTCTTGGGCCCAGGCAGTACCATGTACAGTCATTTTGGCCTCACCCTCATTGAGGGCTAATTATTGGCTATGCAGTTCTATCACAGAGCCATTTCTATTTCTACTTCTCATTCATATGATGGAGTCAGTGAGTCTGAAGGAACAATAAAAACTCCCAGGTGCTGTGAAAAGACTCAGATGGGACGAGCAGTGTGCTGTGGTTCCTGTAACCACCACATACATGAGATTGATTTAGGTTTTAATGGATAAGGGTGGTAAGCGGGGTCAGCGGTGTCTAGTTAACCCCTTTGTTTTAAATATGTCGATGCCGTTTCAGCACGAATTATACAACGCCTTTATATGCACAAGCTATCGCGCACACATCTCTTGTTTCTGTCAGCCGCTAAACTGGGTTATTAAACTCATTTACATCATAATGTAACAGGGTTCAGCTGATAGTGTTGGGTCACTGGTATTGTGTGTGCTTCTTATGTTTTAAAACAGCTTGGTGGGAAAGACGTTAACAGCTTCTCTGCGTGTTACCGAATGGCCTGCCTGACGGCTGGTCAAAAGAAATATTAATTAGCCATATTGCAGATGAGTTTTGTACTCGGTATCTTCAAGTATAAGAAGAACTACAGTGAATTACAGTGAACACATAAACAAGGATAAAGTATTTGTGTGTAGAAAGTTGGCTTAAATGACATAATAATAATGATTTTTTAGTAATAATTAATAATGATATAATTCATGATTGCCTCTATTATATGCATTATTATATATATATATATATATATATATATATATATATATATATATATATATATATATATATCTGTGTATGTTTTTATGTCGCTAAAATAGTGTCACTCACACATATATAGTCTCAAACCGCCAAATATGGAATGCTGCTTGTGTGATGTAACATCGCAATTTCCATATAGAGCAGCTCAGTGAGACGAAAGGCAGTACCTGTCACAGAGGAATGGACTCCGAGAAGGGGCAGTGGTGTGGGCTGTGTGTGTGTGCATGTATGTATGTGTGTGTGTGTGTGTGTGTGTGTCCACTGCCCCAAATAGGCCATGTATCCTGGTTGGGGGGCCCAGCCAGAAAGTATAGGGCTAATCGACTCTGCAGCCTTCTCCTCTCCTCTCCTCTCCTCTCCTCTCCTCTCCTCTCCTCTCCTCTGTGCCATTTTTATGTGGACCATGGCATGTCCTGCTTAAGTGTACTATTTTATTTTATTAATTCTTATTAATAGAGAAAATGAGATTTTAAATCCAATGCTGGGATTCACTGGCTGGGAAGGGGGTGGGGAAAAATGAAGGCAGGTTGTCAAAAGATCAGGTCGTAGTTTGGTTGTATAAACTGTCATTTGTAACAGTGATTATGTCAGATCGATATCTTGACTGTCACATGTTTTTTTTCTATCATTTCTTCTACTCTTTGATTACACAATGCAAGACTGGATAAAATGCAAAAAATATGCAAATAACATCCTGCAGTCTCCTGTTTGGAGACTCCATCGTCCAAAATATGTCTGCATGACAGATTGAATTTGCTTTGGCTCCGAGTCTGTGGCCATTTGGAGTGGTGAACTTTTTTTAACAGGCAGTTTTCAAGACTGTCTCCTGCCATGGTGTCCCTGTAGGAATGACGACTGCTTTGCAATAGATCAACCGATTAGTTCAGACGAACGCTGCAGCCATGCAGAATGGACCTCAATGCAGATAATTGTTTTTTAAATGGTCTTTGCTAGGCTGGCTTTCAACGCTTTCCTCTCTCACTTACTCTCTCGCTCTCTCTCTCTCTCCCTTTTTCTTTCTTCATAAGGCTTTAGCCGTCAGTGTAAATCAGGGGCATCCAATTAATATTGAATCAATTACACTGTGTGCGATTGCCTGGCGCGTGAGCTGCCAGCAATTTTCGGTGCCAAAATGTGACCTGGATGACTGACTTAACAAAGACCCCTGCAATTTGAGCATTTCCCCCCTCTTTATTCTTTATTGTCTAGTTTTGTCTTTTTTGGAAATCGCCTGCCGTTTCAAACACGCTCGTCTGTCATGATCGTAATTATCATCAAAGCAGAAATCTTCGGCAAGAATGAGCAAAGGAAGTCTGGCACAAACCGTCTTTAAGTGGGTGCAAAGTTGTCAGTACTGTGCAGTGCTGTGCTGGTGGGCTAGAACACAGCACTTGTCACAATTAATGCAATCTGCAGCACTCTCTTGAATCTCAAATGTCCCTCTCTGCTATTGCATGCATATGTGTGTGTGTGTGTGTGTGTGTGTGTGTGTGCATATGTCTGCATGGCATCATTGTGGCGAGCGTCAAGATAAACAACTAGGGACGTACTTGCTGTAGAGGCACTTGAAAATGTGGAAATGCGTGTGTATGCGTGTGTGTGAGTGCATGTGCAGAGTCGTCTTGGCATTACAAGAGCGAAAAATCCTTTTATTTGTGGCGAGACAGGGGGCACAGACGTTTGCGTGTGCGCCTGTGTGTGTACGCCGCCGAGCTTTCACCTCTGAATACACGCAGCCACCCATACACCGCGTCTTCCAGCATGCCTTTTTTCCCACTATCAGGAAAATGAATTATCAGGAAGTGGCTCGCCGCATGACAAAGAAGCATGTCTTCGCCAAGCCGCGATAGCGCACAGCGCCTGCAAAGATGCTCTTTATGAATATGCATTGAAATGGAAGGTCCCCTCTAATTTTCCAAAGAATGCCAGATTTTATTTCTTTTCACCCGCATGATTGCTCCACCGGCTCGAGCTCTCAGGCTGCTGTCCTCCTGTCTAAAGAAACCGAGGCCCCAGACCTTGCTGCTGCTGTGTGTGTGTGTGTTCCTGCATGTGTGTGTGTGAATATATAGGCTCACAGATGTACCTGCAAGTGTGTGCTATTCATGCTTAAGCTTTGGGAATGTATTGAAAGCCAGGTGTGTGTATGTGTGATAGAGAGAGAAAGAGAGGAAGAGATAGAGATGCCTAACAGTGTCCTTAGGGATAAGGTTTAATAATGGTGGATGATAATGTGTAATTCGCCACTCCTGGAGCAGTTGGCTATTTGGGTGGATCTCACTCTGAGCATCGCTCACACATGCATTGTGATATCCAGCATCCTCAGCATTGATTTGCATGATCTAGTCGCCTGTGTACTGGTGGGGGGTGGATGGGCTTTGTTCATTTGTTGTTTTTTTTAGGGTTTTTTTATTTTATTTAAAAGACCATGATGCACACATTGTCTCCATAAAAATGTGCATTTTTTTCATTAATTTGTAATATTCATATTCACTAATAATTGCACAGAGAAATAAATATACATATACATATAAATGGATAAAATAAAAAATAAATTTGACATACAAATAATGTTCTCTTCACCTGGTTTCGTGTTGTAAGCCAGCTTGCGGGAAACAAAGGTATTTAGCAGCCAGACGGGCACTGCCTGGCACAGTGCCACCCTCTCGCTCTCACCACCCAGTGACGCTCCTTCCCCGAGACCCTCCCACCACAGGACAATGGCGGCTCCTCCATCGTGAGAGGAGAAATCTCGCCGGTATGCACCCATTCGCTCCTCCTGCATCTCCAGGATGTGCATGTGCTGCGATTCTCCACTAAGCCAGGCTTGTCCCGTGTTTATAGGGGTAGAGCTGAGATGTTGCTCCTTATCAGTAAATAGGGAGCACTTAGGCTGGGCAGGTAACCAGTGCCGTTCTTTTTCTGCATAAAGGAGAAGGACTAGAGTTGTACTTTGAGGTGTGTTTGCCAAGCTGAAGTGTGTGTGTGTGTGTGCGTGCGTGTGTGTGGCTTTGCCCGCTCACATGTTTGTGTACATGTGGATGGATGTGTGTAGACCCACCAGGTTCCGTCACAGTGTAGCTCTCAAATTATGTCAGATGTTTTAGAGAATGAGTCCATAAAAATGTTTATGTACTACAAAGTGTATTTATAAATCTCAGTGGATTACAGAGTGGGCTTTTGGAAACACCGGAGGAACGGTGCAGAATTACTGTGCTACATCTGTATGTGTGTGTGTGTGTGTGTGACTCTGTACTTTAGTTTGTGGTTACTGAGAACCGTATGTGTGTGCCTGTCTGTGAGAGTCAGTAAGTGTGTGTGTGTGTGTGTGTGTGTGTGTGTGTGTGCGCGTGTGTGTGTGGGGTGGGACGCGGTACAACATGAAAGGCTACGTGAGTTGGCAGTGTTGCAACAGGACATCCCTCAGTGGACGCTGCCAGGGAAGAGTTGGCACAGAGCAGGGCTGGCGGCCTAGGGTGGGCTACAGTGAGGCCAGCTTTTACTACTGTGTTTACCTTTTACTGCTTTACTGTACACACACACGCATACATACACACACACATGTGCATTCAATTACGCCGGTCTCATGTTGTGGCAGCGGCTCGCTTTCGGGAACGTGACTGTCACTGCTCTTATCCATTTATTCTTTGTTTTATTTTCTTCTCTCTCTCTCTCTCATTCTCTCTCTCTCTCTCTCTCTCTCTCTCTCTCTGTCTCTCTCTCTGTCTCTCTCTCTCTCTCTCTCTCTGGTTTCAAAGGGCAGCTAAAGCTGCACCGTGTGGGTGAGGTCACCTTGACCAGCACAGTGCCACTCACTTTCAGCTTCTGCCAGCCAAGACGCTCAATGCGATCAATTCATCTGGGCTATAATGGTTACAAATGGCAGAAGCCGAGTCTCTCCGCAGACACCTTCAGGGCCGCGCTTTGTTCTTTTCTCCTTTTCTTCCGAAACCTGCTCCTCTCAATAGGCCCTCTCTGTAATACCCACAGCTCTGCACTCTACACCGATAAAGGCAGGGCACTGGCTACCTGCTCATGGACAGCCAGTCACACAGTTTAGGTTAAATTGACACTGACTGTTTTGGCCTAACAGTGAGGCTCGGCTCCTTCTAGCTGGATCAACATCGGTACCCACTGCTTAGGCTTAAAGGGCCTTCCTCACTGCACTCTCACTCCAACTCCACGACACACCCCTCACACATGTGTCTGTTTAAAAGAGTATGTGCCAAGTGTGTGTGTGTGTTTCTATTTGCGTCTGAACTGGTTGATTGCCTGCTCTTGTTAGTATTGGGCACTTGCCTAGATTTAGCAGATTTGAGTGTATATGTGTGGAAGTAAGTGCGTATTCATGGTGTGTCTGTGTTGTGGCCTCGGTAGTAGAGGTAAACAGATGCAGCGTGTCGACTGAAGCGCTGCAGAAGGAAAAGTGGTCTTGCACTTGGAGGAAGAAAGCCAACGACAGGAGAAATGCTTTTCATAAAAGCTTGCATTATCGTGATCCTTAGCAACACTTTTTTTATTAGCCTTGAACACACACACACACACACACACACACACACGCTGAATGAATCAAAGAAAATAAAATAATTTTTTGTCGTTTTTGACTTTTGACATACTTTTATTCCAGCCGTTGTTCTTTATCTTGTGATAGAATTCCAGGATGAATGGGCCAACAGAAATGCTCCAAAATGACTTGGAATAAAATCTTTTTACTTTGATTTCCATTGAAAGCTAAGAAGGTTTTTTCCTTCTGCACTTTGACACTTTGGAGATGCAAGGCTTTAGCGTGACAGCGATGCTATTACAGACTTCACTGTTAGCTTATGGACAAACAGTGAAGCTACATCAGCCCCCTGAAACCAAAGAAAGAAGGGAAGACAGAGAGAGAGAGAGAGAGAAAGATAGAGAGAGGGAGAGAGGAATGGAAGTCATAGGTCCTTCCTAGATTAATTATGTTTGATGTTACTGGTATGTATATGACATGCAAAGCCATGTCCTAGGAATCAAATATTTGGATAGAAACATGTGTAGATATTAAAATAGCATCGTGATTTAGAAAACTGTACATGACCATGCTTTTAAAACATGACTGAAGTGGTGACATACACCTACTGACCTATAGAATAAGTAAATTGACATTTGTGTGGAGCGTGTGTGTGTGTGTGTGTACTGTTTCATCAGATCTGAGTACTTGTTGCTTTGTGACGGTTCCTGGGTTAGCAAGCCTTTAGAGCAGCAGCATAATCCTGCAGAGCACTAGATAGGCCTTTGAGGGTCATGACCCCTCACCCAGCTCAGGAATGTCTGTGGCACTACCTCCCCCCTGCTCACCAATAAGTTAATTGCTTTATTTTTAGGTGATTGTAGGATGAAACAGGCCAAACCCTGCTGAAGGTTAGCAATTTAATTACATTTTTACATTGTAATATAATCCATGTATTTATTTTTTTTTTTTCATTGACTTTATGGAATCCCTTTTTCCTGTCCTGTCTTCTCCACATCATTGTAGCATGCCATTATTGCAGCATTTACAGCATTTCTAAACTGACTGGTCCAACCGTCTCTAAGAACAACACTGCCACATACTCTAGAACTTCTACATAGTACTTCTGTAGTGTTATAATCACTGCCACGGCCGCATATGTCGCTCTCATTATATCTGCAGGACTGTACAGTAGATTACTGAATACTTTTCAGATTATCATCCGTGATGACTTTATCTCAGCGCTGGCAACGAGCAGTGTTAATGAAATACCTTTTCTCTGGTTTGAAAGAGCCAAGACGATAAGAGAGGGACTCTAAGTAAGGTTGATAAAGGCTGGCTTTGCAGTGTGTCTGGAGCGAGAGGCATGGAGATGGAGAATTATTGCAGTAAGGATTCTCTGGGCATGCACCTAGTCTCTCTCTCTCTCTCTCTCTCTCTCTCTATCACACACACACACACACACACACACACACACACAGACATTGTTAATTGCTGTTTTCCTGCCAACCTGAGGAAAATGGAGCAACATGGGCTTGAAAATGCAGAGACAAATCTGTGCACACATTCTTAAAAATGAAGGTAAAGGTAAAAGGTTCTTTTTTGAGTGACGTCACAGAAAAATCTAATTTGGTCTATGAAGAAGAGTTTTTACCCTTTAAATTGGTAAAGAAATTGACTTTAGACTTTAACCCCTAAGTCACTGTATGAAAGCCCACACTTCTGTCTCTCTCATAATTACAAAACTGTCCTAGAATAGAACACTGGGTTTCCAAGAGACACACACACACATATATATATATATATATATGTATATATATATATATATATATATATATATATATATATATATATATATATATATATATTCATAAAATATATTTATATTCATAATATATTTATATTTATATTGTTTATATACATTTCTTGAACAAAAACAGGTTTTTTCTTTATGGACGCAACAATGGTTCTTCCATGGCATTGCTCCAAGATCCCTTTTTTGCATCCTCATGCGCTCTCTGACTTTCACACACACTCACACGTGTGTATATGCACATACACACACACTCTCGCACACACTCACATACATGCACATAAAGCCCCTACTTCCTGACTGAATCTTACTGATAATTTGCTCGGGCTCATTTGAATTTTAAGCACTTCTTTAATCTTCAAAGCCTAAATTGCTTTATGAATATGCATGGTATGGGCAGACTTTAGTTCATTACCTAGTTGTAAATTCTAATGACCATTAGATCCTCTCAGTAATTGCCAATTGTTTTGCATTTTTGATTGGCCTATTACCATGTGCATTCCGAACACATCAGCACGGCCTGTCAGACCTTCTGCAGGGAGCACTGTGTGTGTGTGTGTGCGCCCTTACACAGGGGAGGGGATACTACAAAAAAAAGAGAGAAAAGGTGGAAATTGCTTCTACTTGCTTGCCTTTTTTTTCCTTTCCCGCAAAAATGGGGGATGTAAATGAAAGCAGCGTTTTGCGCGTGAAGATTGAAAGTTCACCAGGAGATTTGACATATTTAATTTACATGATGACTCTGCACCCCTTCATTAATGCGCTTTGCATACGGTGCTGCAGTTAATCACTGCTGATCAGCCTCAGCAAAGCAACACACACGCACACACACATACACAGACAGAGCAATGTGCCTGAACTCTCTCATCTAGCCATTCTTCCTACAACACAAACATACATGCAAAAATGCACACACAAACACATACACACACACACGCTAGGTTCTGCATTCTGCATTCTCCATGGCTGGGGGTTGTATATGTGTAAAGCTCAGCAGACAGCGAGACCTTTATGTACCCTCCCCTCTTCTTCTGTGTGGAAGCAGATGTTGACCAGCCTCCACACAGAGAGAGAGAGAAAGAGAGAGATACACACACTCTCTCTCACTTTCTCTCACACACAGAGCGTTGCTATGGTTCTAATGTGTGTGCTATTATCTGAGTGATTTATCTCTGTGAACTTATGAGATTTTATATTTTTTTAAAAAGGCTTTTCTTACAGCTACCTAATCTTTACATAGGCGTGTGGCTGTAATGGGAC